>NW_015387456.1:175959-195574 GCF_001527695.2 Protobothrops mucrosquamatus | reverse complement strand
CAATAAGAGGTCAATATTTATACAAGTAAACAGATAAACAGAATGATCACAGGTAGGCAAAAAAAAGCAATAGGAGTGGGAGCAGCTTCTGATTTCCTACCAGCTTCCCCATTGTCTTTCCTTGTGGGAAGCTGGCAGGCAATGTCAGAAATCATTATCACATGACCGCGGAGTTGCTGCAGTGATCACAACTTTGTGAATAAAAGCAGTCAGAAGACCCTTGAAATGGGTCTCAGATTTTTTTTTATGCACTCTTTAAATGAGTGGATTAGAAGTTCCTTAATTCAAACATTGTTGTGGTATGATGCACTCTCTGGACTAATTGCAAGGTACAAGCAGACAAACAATCAGAGTTTTTAGGAGTATATAGGTATGGTAAAAAGATATGCGGGAAAGATTGCTTCTATTCCAATATGTTGGTATTCGGAAACTGTGGAAAAATGAAGCCAACTCTTTCATCTCCAAGACAGGTACTGTCTTTCCTTGAATGCTTTCTAACATCGCCAAAGGCGCAAAACCCTAAACTTCCTTTGAAATAATTTCTATCTTTTAAATAAATTCTCTTTCATGAAATTGAAGGAACTAAGAAAAAAATAAGGACAATGAATAGGAATTTATGTACCTGGTCGTGCTGGTTTTAATACTTAAAATCTGTAAAAGCCTAAACTGGTAGAAATTGGTAGATGATTTAAAATACTGTTTGCATACAAATGATTCTACTTGGGTTTTAAGGCCAACCTCAGGCACCCTTCTCTGCCTTCTTTAGATAAGGCTCCTTAGGCAAAATATGTATAGATGTATACTTACACGTCTATATGAAAGAAAAAACTAGTTGGGCATATATTTCCTTTTTAATCAGCTAAATATATTGCTTGGTTATATCCTCATAAATCCAATCCCTTTAAACTGCTGACATATTGACTTTTTAAATTGTTTTTTTCATTATCTTAAGCAGAAAAGGTTGGCACCCTTGCAAACAATATGTTTTTGTTTCTTATGAATTAGGTGACATAAAACCAATACAACATAGAAAGTAGTCATGCATCATCATAGCTATATAGTACATTTCTAAAAACACATGTTTCTCAAATTTTCAAGCTGTCAATAAATCCAACACTGAGCATCAACTTATTAATTGATGGGAATTGTGATTTTTTCCCCCTTTGTTTGCAGTCTGGTAGCTTATATGGTCCTTGAAATAGCTTCCCTACATCAAAGTCTCTGGATTGGCAAATAAGAACATTTTGCTTATCATAATTTGTCCCAAGCAGTATAAACTAAAATTCAATAACAACATCAATGGCTTTTAGAAAGGAATCTTATCAAAAAGGAGTGGTTAACAGACCAAAACCTGAATACAATACAAGCTCACCAAAATGATGCTACGACCCTAAGATTAATTTTTAATACTTATGCAAATAGACTTGCCTAAATAGGCCCAATGAGCTAAATGCAGCTGCTCTGATGTGTTCAACAGCCCAATAATTGTGTCAAATAAACTGCTACATTCAGGAGGCAAAATCAGAATTGCTAGTTGTCACATCAGCTGTTCATTTTAGTCATCAATGTTGTATAACATGGAACAATCTGTCACCCTCCTGTTCTGCATCTAAACTGGAATTAGATTAAAAAATAAAAATAAAAAAGGAATGAGGACAAAGGGAGAAATTAGGATAAAACAGCCAACGTGCCACAAGGATGCCACAGTTCCATTTGCCAAGCACAGCTACTCAGAATGGAGCCTCCATCTTATCAACATTAGTGTTTTCCTAGTATTGCAACAGAAGACCTTCCATTCTAGATGTTCCCCATGGAGGGGAAGCCTTCATAATTGTCAATTAGCTGGGCTCCAGGACTGTCCTATCTACCCTGTTTCCCCGAAAATAAGACCGGGGTCTCTCTCTCTCTTTTTTTTTTGCCTCCCAAAGAGGCACCAGACCTTATTTTTGGGGTATGTCTTTTATACTCACCTCTGGCATCAGCAGCCCCACCCAGCAGGTCCACTTCTTGGGCCGAAGGAACAGCTTCATTCTGCAGCTGCATTCTGGCCTGCATTTCACAATCAGGGCTTTCCAGAAGGCCTCTGCAGCTGAGGACCGAGCTATGGATTGAATCCATAATTTAGTTCTCGGCTGCAGAGGTCTTGCAGAACTGAGCTATGGATTGAATCCATAGCTCGGTTCTTGGCTTCACAGGCCTTCCAGAAAGGCCTGTGCCTGAGAAATGCAGGTCTGGCTGCAGAAGACGCTGCAGAAGAAGTGGGATGGCGAGGAGAAGCCTGGCTGCAAGGTAAGTGGGGTGCATGGGGTAGCTTATATTAGGCTAGAGCTTATTTTCAGGGTAGATCTTAATTTTGGGAAAACACAGTAGTAAGCACTGACCTTCCCTGGCCATTTTTGCTGTGCTTGCCAAAGAGCTGCCTGGTTCCTCTATTTTTTTTGTCACTCAGACAGGGAAATACTGACTTTGTATGAGATCTGTGAGAAGGTCTGTATTCCCATAAGGAAGCCAAAATAAAGCACAACTTTGCTCAGCATTTTTTTTTTCTTAGATAAGATAAGGAAGAGAGTGAAGGGAAGCATTGCAAAGTGCTGAATCATAAATATGTATGTGTGTCAGTGTATGTATGTATATGTATGCATATGCTTGTCTATGCGTGAAGAAAGGAAGGAAGGAAGGAAAGAAAGAGAAAGAAATGAAAGAAAGAAAAAAAGAAAGAAAGAAAGAGAAAGAAAGAACGAACGAACGAAAGAAAGAAAGAAAGAAAGAAAGAAAGAAAGAAAGAAAGAAAGAAAGAAAGATGGACAATGGAGAAGGATTCCGAAATATTTTTTCAGAGAGACTCTAGATTTGGGTTGCACATGAGCAGCAACACTGACTGGCCCTGTGGCATAGTGTTATGGACTTCTGAGATAAAAGAAGAAAACCTAGCAATCTATTGGCCTGTCAGCCACCTGTAAGTAATGCTTGAGACTCAAGCAGAGGTGGCTCTATTCGGAAGGGTCCTGAGCCCTAGAACATGCCACCAGCTAAAGAGGGCTAAGCAGTGGAGAACTGCATGACCTTGATGAAAGCATAATGAGGGGTGGGAATCAACTCCCTCCTCCAGCTGCTTTTCCCCATGCTTTTATGATTTCATGTCCCAAGTACCGCTTGTTTCTTACCCTGTGGACAACTTCCATCTCTGACTTGATCTGTCCTTTTGGGGAATTCTCTGGCTCTGACCCACAACTTTTTTTTGTGGGGTAGGGTCTGACATCCATTCCTCGCATTTAGCAGACCTGCTTCTCAAATGGATAAGCAAGACCTCTGTCTTTGACCTAGCCAAATCTTTTTTTACTGAGGTCTCTAAGTCAGGGGTCCCCAACCTCTGGGCCATGGCCTACTAGTGGGCCATGAGGTGTTTACAACCAAGCCGTGGAAAAAGCAGGTGAGTGCATGCACACGCATGCGCCTCCCCACTTGCTCAAGCAATGGGCAAGTGCGTGCATGTGCACTCCATTTGCGTGAGCGGCAGGTGTGTGTGCACGCTGCTTACGCAAATGGAGCTGCACGGATGCATGTGTGCTTGCCAGATGCTCACACAAACCCATCCCGTCTCTCCCCCCTCTGCCAGTTCGCAAAGCTGGAAAGGTTGGGGAACTCTACTCTAAATCTCTAGCCTGTGCTTATCTCTGCTTCATATACTGTGAAAATGTTTTGACAAGCCAATTACAATGTAAGACTTACAAATCTGGGGGTCTAAGTTTTGTATAAGTCAGGTAGGCAGTGAAGGCATCACTTTCTATATCAGCATATTTTCCTCCAGGCTCAAGACATGAATAAAAGCACATTGCTGTGGTTGTGAGGAAGAGAGTAAGGAGAGTTTGAGTGGGGTAAATGAACAAAAATAAAGAATTCTTGACAAAGGAGGAAGGACTTCGAGAAGAATTAATTTTCCTAGGAGTGCTGAACTGTACTGGGTTGTATTGATCTAAGGAGGTACTCTAGAAAATAGAGAAATCCCAAACAGAATAATAGATAGAGGCCGGACACATATATGTGCCCATTTTAAAAATATCTTTCTGTTCCTCTGTTGTTGTATGCAGTGCTCTTACTATTTATATATTTATTTAATTAAGTTGACTCATATGCCTGCTCATCTTGCTGTAGAGATTCTAGGTAGTTAACGATATATAACAACAGAATACAAATAAATATGAAAAGAACAATACAATATTCCATAAGACAATCACAATAAAAAAACAACCCAGCAACAACTACCCAGGCTCAAACTAACCATTTCTCCTCCCCATGTTAGGATGATATCCATGTTGTGACAGCTTTTCAAAAAAAAAAAAGGGGGGGGAGGAATTTAATCTTGTGGAATTGGTAGTGGTAATGGTAATGGTATGGGGTTCCATAAAGCAGGCACCGCAACTAAAAAGGCCCAGATTCTGATTCCCGCAAGTTGACAACCATTGGGGCATGCAGCATGCCTTTCCTGCCAGACCTAACAAGACAGGTAGAAACAATTGAGAAGAGGCAGTCCCACAAATGACCTAGTTCCATGCCATGGAAGCCTTCACAAGTGACAAAAAGCATCTTGAATTGCACCCAGGAGCATACCTGGAGCGAATGCAGCTCATAGAACAGAGTTGTAACTGGTCATACCTATAATTGCCCATGCTGCCCCAAAATGCAAGACCAGTTGTTGCAATGTGCTTTTTGCACTGTTCTTATATGCAATGCTAGAGTTTTTGAATTCAAATAATCCATTATATATGAATAACATACGATGAACATTTATGTACTAGTGAAAAGATTCCAAGGTTTTAGTACAGCTTCTCTCAGTAAATAATGCATAAATATTTCTATATAAGTTTACAAATTCCTACGTGAGAAAAGTTTTCAACATTACATTTTAGGAAAGTCAAATGTTCAATAATGAGAAATGTGAATGTAAATCAGTTTTATTGTGCCAAAGTCTGATTGGTTTGTTTTTTTTCTTTCACATATGTCAGGATTTATGTTGATTCATTAAGCATTCCTACTGTGATATAAACTGGCACAACTGAAAAAGAGGTTGTGATATGTAGGCTTTGCAAAACATAACAGTTGCACTAATAATTATTTTTCTTGGCTGAATCAATACAAAATATTGATTTTTGCTCTGGACTATGTAACCTCTCTTTTAATATAATTCAACTAAGTACCTGGATTGGTAAAGAATCAATAAATCAGAAATGCAGTAAGTACTGTAAGGTCCAGAGGTGCTTAAAAAAGATGCAGATTTAGGAATCACCATGGTAATTATTGATCTATCTTTCAAAAGGTAAGTGACCTCTTTTGCTTATCCAGAATGAAACAATGACTGTTATTATAATGGGGTTTGGTTTACATCCACAAAATACATTTTAGAAATGTGCTAACCTGTAAAACCAGAATCACAAATACACTGGTAGCCTCCAGGCTTGTTGAAGCAACTTCCTCCATGCAGACAAGGAACCGTTTCACACTCATTTATATCCACTTCACATAAGACCCCATAGAAGCCAACTGGGCAGTTGCAAAGGAACCTATCATGTTAGAGAAAAGGAAGATTTCAGAGGATGGCAACATCAGCAAATATTTGCCATAAGTTTAACTTACTTCTACTTGGATGCAGAAATGCAGTGGCTCTCAGGAATTCCATTTGGTCTAGATAGGATTTATCTGACTGATAAACTGATCTGACCCACAGCTCAGAGTATGATACTATTTTGGTTTTGCTCTTCTGCAAATTATTTCACAGTTACGTATGCTAATATCTATGTGTATGAATGAGGGTGGCTTATTTGGGGTAAGTTAAACTATACTATATGTATACTTTATAGTTAAATGTTTGATATATATTTTGGGGAAAATACCGAAATATTCTTCATCCATATCTTTGAAGGGAGAGATAGCCAAACTGAGGAAACGGCTTCAGATATACTGATATACTCAGATATGCTGCCAAATGTCTGGCAAACAGCCCGAGTTATGCTAAATCCATGCAGAAAGTAGGATACCAGATTAGGAATGGCCCCATTGGTAGGTTTGGCCTTTTTTGAGAAGAGGTTGGAAGAATGACCGCTGATTGGCTTTGGGGGTAGGTGAGCTTTCTGCCTTTTGATTACTGGGTTTTGTGAGATGATAGAAGAGATGATATAACTGAATATCAAGCTTGGCCTTTCCTGAGAAGGACAACCTCATCATTGATAGACTGCAGGTGTGTCAGACTTGGCAGTAATTTATGTTAGTTAATTACAGAAGTGGAAGAAATAAGCTGGCACAGTGGTAGGCACGGCAGATCAAGAGGTGGCCCAATACAAGTTGCATTTGTAGTTTTGCTGCCAGTTGTTATACTAGCCAGCATTCATAAAAAGCCAGCCCACTTCCCAGCCAGGTAGAAAATGCATTCTGTTCTGTCTCATCTCCCCTGAACGTCTGAGAAAAGGAAAATCTAGAAGCTGGAAGAAATCCAAGTAATCCCAAAAGAAAGATCAACGAGGAACTGATTGCCCAAATCACACACCTGAACACCAGGGAGGGGTACTATAGGTAGATTTTAGTCCATTTTCTGTTTTCATGTTTTTCTTAATTTGTCAGCAAAGCAATATACCTGGTGGGAGCCCTATACCTCTCAGTTGCCACAAGACACTCCCCAGGAAGATAGACAGTGGCAGTGAGCCACTCCAAGGCAGGAAGCAAAGCTTAGATACATGGAGTACACACAAGGGCTTCTGGGAAGGATGGTTGGAAACTTCCAACTCTACAACTTAGAGGCAGCCATATTACTACACTCCTCCTCCCCCATCCTCCGATATCTATAAATGTTGGTTTGGTACCCATTCGCTCATTTTAAGTGACTTCATCTTGCCCCAATCATACAGAATTAAAAAGAAAAGAGAATTCAGTGTATATTACTGAACTAAATTCCTAATTCTGCTGGATGATCAATACAGAACTATATTATATCACTAGTTATAACATGTGGCTGGTGATGTGATAGACATTAAGAGCTGTGAATGAGGGTCAAAGCAGTCATTTTGCAATACCAAAGAGTTCTGATAAGCAGAAATATTAATGAGCTGATGAAACTCACTGGTCAGTACATAAAAGATATCATGAAAGCAACAACTTTGCTCTGTTTTTATCCTCACCACTATACTGCATCTGAATGATGGCCCATTTAGCTTTCAAAGCTTATGAATGTTAATCAAATTATTCTATAATAATTCTATGATTATATTGCTCTATAACGGTATAATAACTATTCTCCTATTTGTTCACTACAAACTCTAAGAAATGAGCCATAATTGCTTGCTCTATGCCAGGCATGTCAAACTCGTGACGTCACGTGACGTCGCGCGATGTATCACAACTTTTTCCCCATTGCCAACAATGGGTTGGGCGCGGTTTCATCATGACACATCTGGCTGATGGGCCAGCAGTTTGAAATGCCTGCTCTTTGCTGCTCAAAAAGTATAGGCTATCTACTTTCTCTAATACTACTTGACATTCTATATCATCAAAATGAAAGGTCAAACTTTTTTTTCCTTTAAAAAGAAAAACTTGATTCCAGTCACAAACCTGTTTATAAGATCTATGCATGTTCCGCCGTTTGCACAGGGACTTGATAGGCACTCATTAATCTCCCCTTCACACAGCATCCCAAAAAAGCCATCTCTGCAAAAGCACCTGGATAGAAGGATGGCATTTAGTGAACTGCAAAGAATCTTTAGCAGAAGAAGTCACAAAACAAAACAAAACCAAAAAAAAGGAAAATGCAAGATTTCATTCATATTTTTTGTATATTGTATCACTTAAAATAAACAGTCTGGACAATTTAAACAATTTTTGGGCAGAATACTTGATTAGGTGATTGCACAGATTTTAAGTATAGCCTGGAAATCAGAGGAACTTTAAGCAATGGCTTCTCCCACAAATGATCCAAATCTGTGCCACTAAATATATTATCTTCCTCTAAAACAGTCCTCAAGCCAAGTCTGATTCTTCCTTACCTATAACTGTTTACCCCATCCACACAGTGACCTTGATTCTTACATGGGTTGGAGATGCATTCATTATTGTCAATTTCACAGTAAGTCCCTTCAAATCCTGAAAGACAGATGAAGCAGTAATGGATCTATGATCTCTTTGACTTAGTTTGAATGTCAGGAGCAGAAATAACAAAGACCCAGGTGAATGCCTTCAAAATTGAGCTTTAAAACACTTGGAGTATTTTCACCTGTTCAATCTAACAAACGATGTTTCCCCATAGAGATGATTACATGTCGAATAATACTTTAATACAGGGGCAAAATAAAGAGGAATGCAGGAAATGAGCATCTAGCAAAATCTGCCAGAGCACTGTTACCTTTTTTGAAAAATTTGCAAATGTTATATTAAAATAGTAGTATGATGTCTTCAAAAACTATGCAAATCTGTCATATGTGTCTTAAGTTACCATACATCTCAATGTTTCTCAATCTGGACAGTTTGAAGATGTGTGGACTTCAACTCTCAGAATTTCCCAGCCAGCATAGCTAGATTATTATCTATTATCTATGTCAGGGGTGTCAAACTGCTGGCCCGCTGGCTGGACGCGTCAACCAGAAGCCGCGTCCACCTCATTGCCGGCAATGGCAAAACCATCCCGATACGTTGCGCGACATCACATGACATGTCTGATCTATGCTCTAGATCAGCGGTTCTCAACCTATGGGTCGCGACCATTTCACAGGGGTCGCCAAGCAAGGCTGTCCGCCATTTTTTTCCCCTTTTCCGGCGGGTGCCTTACCTCCCTTGGGCTGGGCCAGCTGGTGGTCGGCCTGCTCCGTCTCTGCCGCTTGCCAGCTACGCCTCGGCCGGCGCAGGGGGCAGAACCACGCATGCGTGGCGCTCCCAGGCAGGGAAAGTCCTCAACTTACGACCGGTTGGGTAGTCCTCAACTTACGACCGGTTTAGTCCTCGACTTACAACCGGTTTAGTCCTCGACTTACGACCGGTTGGGGGTCGCGGCATTAAAAAGGTTGAGAACCACTGTTCTAGATGATGATAATGTTAGTGTATGGCATTGTTACAGTAGCTAGAACAGGAGTGTCAAACTGCCGGCCCATGGGCCGGACATGTCACAAGGAAACCGTGCCCACCCCATTGCTGACAATGGGGGGAAAGTTCTGATATGTCATATGACGTCACATGACGTTGCAAGTTTGACATGTCTGAGCTAGAAGACCACAATGCAATTGCAGAGTTTGGCTTGGCAAGATACCAGTCTTGTTGTAGGACATGCTTGCATGCTTCCAAAGGTATGCCACAGAAGGGCGAGCTGGCTTCGCAGTAGAGAGACAAATGGCTCTTCCTACAGCATCACCCAAGGCCTCTTCCCTTCCCAGAGCCATCTTGCAAACAAGCATCACAAGTGGGAATGTTCACAGCCGGCAGGAATCTGACTGCCTGCACAGAGCACCACGTCTCCCCACTAAAGTGGTGCCTATTTATCTACTCGCATAAAACATGCTTTTGAACTGTTAGGTGGATAGAAGCTGAAGCAAGTGACATCCTGCCATGCTAAACTCAAAATGCCAGAGCAGAAACCATCTCCAGTGTCATTAAACCACTGAGCCACTGTACCTCTTATACATTCTAGATATTCTAGAGCAGGGGTGTCAAACTGCCGGCCCATGGGCCGGTTTCATCATACTGGAGCTGCGCCCACCCCATTGCCGGCAATGGCAAAAAAGCTGTGATACATCGCGCGACGTCACGTGACATTGCAAGTTTGACATGTCTGTTCTGGAGTAAAAAAAATATTGTCACTTGCAAAAGAAACTTTTTTTCTTCCCTTTTCTATTTTTTTATATTGATAAGGCTAGGAATGGGAAAAATGGTTTAGTATAGATTTAAGTCATTATTTACTTTATTCATACTCACTGAACCAATTCAGAGGTGAACACAGTTTAGAATTGTCATTGCAATCCCTTCTACAAAAATATAAGAAACATGAATTGGGTTGGCAAAGGAGAGTACATTAATGAAAGCAATGTAAAAAATAGCCTGGAGAAAATGTATATTGAGAGAAAAAATTAAGAAAATGTGCTTATCAGAATAGTAATATTTTTACAAGTTGGTAGACCAGTGCAAAACTGGACTTTTCTTTTTTCTTTTCTGTTTATAAACAAAATCACTGGTAGAATATGAGGGCCGCAGTGAGGCAAAAAGAACCCTGCACTCTTCTCTATACGGTGATCAGATATTAATGGAACAATGTATGATCCAGCTATACAGAGACACCAAATGTACTGTTTTCAGCATCTGAGCAATTCTAATATAGATTACTTCTAATAATGATTCAAAATTGAATGTCATTTCAAATGTTGAAAGCAATGTAAAATTTGAGGGTTTTTCAAGAGTGCTTATGACATTGAGTGCCATCACTTAACTAGATCATTCATCAATATAATATTTCTAGTCATTAGACTGTAAAGGGGAGAGACTGATATTGATGATTTCATTTGTTGTTATATTAATTATGTAATGATAGGAGGTATTTAGTCTGTTTTGGTTTTGAAGAAGTTTACATAGTTTGACAGACAAAATTGAATTTAAAATTTAATTTGCTAGAAAATTTGGAACTCAAACATCATGCTAAGTCATGATTAAGATTTACTATGTTTTGGTTTAGTGTGATTTGTAAAATATATTGACAAAAGAGCATTCAGAGTTTATGGCGGTGTGCTTTGTTGCTACTGAGAACCAAACATAGGGAGATAAACTTCATTTTAAGTTAGGACTTCAGTATGAAATGACATTCCTTGAGGTCCTTTTCATCTAAAGTGAGCGTTATGAAAGGAGTGAAATCTATTTCAGAAAGAAAAAAAAGTAATGTCATTCTTATCATGAAGGTGTGCAATCTCTGTACAAACACAAAGGAGAGACAGACACGCACAGAGAAAAGCAATATATATATATAGCTAAATAGATTTTATTCTCCACATCTTTAGAAAATGGGTTAGGTTTATATGTTATTCTTTTTTCATGCCTCTACATTTCCCTTTAAACAAAGACACTTGTTATGTCAATGCCTTATTTTCATGGAATAAATATTTGATGCTGATCTCAGCTCTACAGAATGATGTAATTTCTAATCCAATTTCCAGCTCTAATGGAAAAAATTTAAACTTAGGATTTACACTACTAATTATTTTAGTGTGTTCTGAATTCTACAATATAGAGTGTAAAAATAGTGATACTAGTATATAGCAAAGCTTTCTGATGATGACTGCTGGTATAGTAGGAGGACCTTTTCTGAGGACATCCCCCACCCAAGAAAAGAAATTTAATTAAATGAAGTTAAATTAAATAAAGCTCTTTTTTATTGATATCCCATCAGCTCTTCAAAGGTTTTTCTCTCTCCTCTCTTTTAATAAGCTTGTAATTCTGGAGTTGTTCAAGTAGTTTATTTTTCTTTACTGATTTTATAACCGTTTTATCTTGATTTGATTTAGAGTTATGGTTGTGTTAGCTATATGATCTTATTGATACATATTACACCTTGTTTGAATTATGATTATTCTAATCTATTCTGTTCTGAGAGCAGAACCAAAGTCTTTAATAGAGAAATACCCTTGACAGTCTGGGAAATTACTAAAAGTACTGTGAAGTCTATATTTCTAGCCAATTTAATGTGATCTAACACAACTAAATGAGAATTGTTTTTTCTTTAATTTCTGAAACTTAAAGTTCTTCAACACATTTTTAACAGTTAGAAACATTATAACAAATTAACATAACCAACTGCAATCAATTTATAGCATCTAAAATATTTGCCCAGAACAGTCTTCACAAAACATTATAATGTAAATTCTAATTCATGTCTTAAGCTGTGAATATAGTTTACTAATTTAATATATAAAACAGAATAGTTTTTTTTATTTTTCAGCCAACTGTTTTGTAAATTGGTTAATTAGGTATTTGAAATATACATTTAGTGCTAATGTATTGTTATGGTAATGACATTTACTACCATATGTACTAAAGTAATAGGCACATTTAAATGCAACTACTGACTGCTGGTGGTCATGCAAATCAGTCTAGCAGAAGATACAAATTATAAATCAACAGTGCATGGAAATGATTTGATATAGCCCTGGAGAACAAACTTTTGTTTTTAAAATTATTTAAATAAAAAATCCCCCACATTGTTATATTTTCCAAGCAAAATATTTAGAAGAAACTAATTTTTAGTTTCTTATTACTTAGAGGTATTTCCTATTTGGTTTGTATTTTCAATTATTTGACTGCCCAGCCTTTAATAATAAACAAGTACTGCCTGATGCTGCATAGTCACTAACCATATGAATTGCTGTGTTTACTTAATCAGCAGTGAGTGATGAATTAAAATGCAGCTCAGATTGTGATTTAGAAATCCCAATACATTTCTCAGCTGAAGGCCTTTTTATTCTTTCGAACACAATAGAATATTGGAAAGGAATTATGTAAGGGAGCGTGGGACTCTGTCTGCAGGATAATGCTCCAAGAACAAAATGGTATCAGATTTGGTATTACAGGAGAATCTGGTAAAAGATTGGCCTTGAAAATGGGCTAGATCCGTTTTCTTCAGTTTTCCCAAAGGCTGGGAAAGGCAAGTGTGCTAAGATTTTGGATATTGTAGTTGCTTTATTTTGCATTCTCCTGGTCACGTGATTTGAAACAGAGCTTTCATTAGGGGGTTGGAAATAATTCCCGAAATTGTGTTCTTCATGCTTTCCCTACATTGCTTAAAATCCCAAAACTTTACTCATGATAGTTAAATAAATAAATAAATCATTCCCATTTGAGCATTGCAAATGTTTTTCAGCTCCTTTCTTTTGAAAAAAAAAACAGAAATCTTTCCCCCAGAGCTGTGGGTGTTAGGCAAGATATTGTAAAATGTACCAAGCATGCAGCAGTTTTTGTAAGTTACCTTTTTGACAGATGCATAATGGCTTCCCATCAACCTGGGCCAAACAAGTAGCATTGTTTCTGCATGGATTGTAGGGAGCATCACAGGGATTATGGTGATACTGGCATTTTTTCCCAATATAAAATGGAGGGCAAGCACAGAGGAATTGACCAGGGACAATGGACTCATAGCAGGTTGCTCCATTCAAGCATGGTGCAGATTCACATTCATTTATATCTTCATTGCACTGTTGTCCTGTCCAGCCTGCTGTGCATACACATCTGAAAGAAAAGCAGAAGATAATGTAACCAAGTGAAAGCACTCGTATTGGCAATGGTTTTCTATATCTTTCCTTTATTTTGATTATGTTTTTATGAGCACTGATTTTAAACTGCCTAAAAAAGTTTTTAACAACAGCTAAAAATAAAACCTTGCTGGGTGGGACAAAGGAATCTATACCTAAGAAAGGAAAACAAGGGGGGAATGAACTTTTAAATGCAAGAACATTGTAGTGGAAAAGAGCACACAAAGCTGTTTTATCAAATTCATCATTAATTGGTGATCAAGGTTGCAAATTTGATATGTTGTGAATACTAATATGTTACATATGCAACTAAATTATTTACAGATTGTCCTTCTGAATTTCAGAACTCAAGGTGACTTACAAATGCAATTTAAAACGGGATAAAATCAACAATAAGATGAAGCTGCACCTTGACAAATGAAATAACATTGCCTACAAACAAATATGTAGACCAGTGTTTCTCAGTGTTCTTGACAACTTTTAGATGTGTGGACTTCAAAACTCAGAATTCCCCAGCCACACATGCTGGCTGGGGAATTCTGGGAGTTGAAGTCCCCACATTTGCAAATTGCCAAGGCTGAAAAACATAGACTTAAACAATGCCATAGAGGGATTTTAACATGCATTGCCATAAAAGGCTTGAGGAAATAGAGATACTTAACAGGGAGTTAAAATACAGTAGTAGGCCATGTAAATGCAAAAAATGAAGGAAGATCCTTACCAAAGGAACATACCACGATTGGCCTCCAAAAGGTAATACAAATTACTGATGTCCAGATACATGAGGAAAAGTTGCAATCCCCTGTCTGCCCTACTGAGAATGGTTTTAATAGTTTGATCAGCACTCTAAACTGATTCTAGAAACAAAATGGGAGCCACTAAAAAAATCTTAAAGTCACTGTAAAAAAAAAACCTTAGCTGTTAGATTCTGGGTCAAAACATCAAAGTCTGCTCCAAAGGCAAATTGTGACTGAGTAAGATTTACACATGGAACAAAGCCTCTGAATTAAGTTCTTTGCAAGAATGAGTCTTCCATGGACTGTTAATCTTTAAATGGAACATTCTGAAAATGGTTCTGACCTTTGATTCCCAGCCACCTTTTCCCATAAACCGAGGCACCTATCCCTTGGTATATCCAGGATGCTAGAACATAGCTAAGATTCATTTCTGTAAAAATGTCTGTAAAAGGAAATATGGATGAAATTGCATGGCCGGTGGTAATGATGTGACACAAATATGCAGTGCACTGATAACCTTTATTATTTTGGTCTCACAGTGTTCCTCTGACAGCCATGATACATTGGAAAAAGGCACCATATCAATTGACATTTCCAACTTATTTTGAATAAAACTTGACAAATCAACTCTTCCTGCTTCTGCCATATAATTAGAAATCTGTAACTGTTCCAAATGCCCCCCCCCCTAAAAAAAAAGGAGAGAAAAGTGAACCTAAAGACTAGGGCATGTTTTAGCACTCCCAAATCTTAGAAAATAAAATAAATTCCCCTCAAAGCTTTCTGTGTTCAGAAAGAAGTGTTAGAGAAAGGATGCATAATAATATAATAGAACATAGATGTATTTCCTTTCTAAATAAATTACATGGTGTTATATGGTTCTTTTAAACTTTATGTCATGGTTCCGATAGATGAGACCAGTAAAAACAGAACTCCAAGGCAAGAGGTTTCCTTAAAGAACATATTTTTGGCTACAAAGTATCAGCATGATCAAAAGTGAAACCAAGACTGAAGTTCCCTCCCAAAGGCTACAATGTTGCAAAGTTGAACTTCCCACCCCAGCACCATGTCATAAATCATATTCCCCAATAAACTACTTTGGCAGGCTTTTTAACAGAAGGCTCAGCCCGCCAAAACTCAGGCAGCAATGACCTTGGTTCCCACAAGACAATTTATTGTTTTGTCTAACCTTAAAAGCACACATTCCCCCCTCCCATACTGTGGCATCCGAAAACAAAGTAGAAATGGCTTCAGCGTTGACACTTCAGTTCTTTAGATTTGAAAAAAACAATGAGGACATGCATTATTTGCTACCCAAATGTTGAATTTAATTTAGTTCTGTATAGCACTTGATGCTCTCTGAGCTTGCTTACTTGCAGACATTCCATTATATGACTATGAAACATCATCAATGTTCATCAAATCACTGATGATGTTATCTTGTTAGGGAACGAAATATCTGCAAGCAAGTAAGCAAACTCAGAGAGCACCGAGGACTCCATAGTTCAACCTGAGCCACATATATTCTTTTATTAGTTAATTTAGTTCAGAAGAAAACCAATTCCATCTTTTTCTCCCAATCTCACTGGTATTGGAATTAAATTTTGTCCTTTATTCCTACGGCTAGGTAACATCAGCATGGACAGTCAATGCAGATCAAACCTGATTCTGTTTGAATTTCCAGATTCAAAGAGGATATAATTGGATTTGAGACAATGATTTGGGTTTCAAGGACAAACTGATATAAGCCACTGCAAGAGCTGAGATTCAATGAAGAATCTGCAGCTGAATATTTTTTTAAGAACAGGGTAGAGTTAGGATAACATGAAATGAGCAGGGTGACTGATTCTTTAGAGAAATTAACCTGGCCAAATTTCAGCTAGATAACTTTTGGGTTTATCTTACTCAGAATGAAAACAAAAATAATTAAACAAGCCCCCCTTCCCCCCCACAAAAAAATTCCCTTATCAAAAACATTTTTACTATTTCATTTGTTATCCTGGAATCCCAGATATGAAGAACTATCTTGTGGGGTAGCATGCTTTATTGCCATAATTATTTTTTAAATAAAAATTAACAGCTGGTTAGCATGCTTGGCCTGTCCTGAGAAAAATCCACATACTGGTTTTCATGGGCTGCCAGGCTAGGCAGTGAATATTGACAAATTAACTATCCACTGCTTACCAAGAGATTCACTTAAATCTGACTCACTCCTGCAGAATTAAAAATAAAATTTTACCCAGAATTAAAAATAAGATTTCATTCCATTCCCTATATAGTGGACTGATCAATCTTGAGAGGACCAGCAGAGAAGTATACAAGTAAATTTTATTACCTCCAAGAGACAGTAGAGTTTAGGCTTCTGCCTAGCCATGTTTAAAAAGCTAAGAGCTGAGAAAGAGAGCAGAGCCCAAGCAATATTAGATTTGGCATGCCAAAATGAAGCTGGTAGGCATTGAGTTTGATAATGTGATAAAACACATTTGTTGGCTACAGATACCAATCTTTAAGGAGGTTCTCAAATCACTCAAGCTTCCCCCTTGAGCTTTCTCCATAAATGGAAGTGAGATTACAACGTTGTACACTTTGGGAAACAAGCAGCCAAAAACTATGGCATCTGCAAAACACATTGCAAGGGGACGAAGTGTTTTGCAGCCTGTTGATTGGGTTTAATGCTTTGAATCAGGTCGCTCTTCATTCATGAATAAGTGGTCATTAGAAAAAATACTTTCTTTCTAATGCTAAATGGGTAGGTGGGTAAAAATGCCAAATCCAATCTAAACATCTGGCTGTCTGTGCAATGAATCATAATGAAATGTAGACTCTCCACAAAAATGACCTGTAAGGTTCAAACCTATGCTTCAATGTGATAATGAATCATTCAATTTATCTAAATTTAAGACACAGATTAATCAAAGCTGACACCTGTTTCAAAGCAGTATTGTCAAATTGTCAAAGCAGTATTGTCAAATTTTTAGACTTGGGCCAGGGGGCTATGAGTTAATCTTCAATGTGGGTGTTAGATCGCGCAGGCAGTAAGACACGAGTCGAGTGACAGTCAGCTCTCGGTTTATTGGCAAGGCATCAAGTAAATCCGGACTCGCTCTCTGGGCCAGGGGAGCCCTCTTTTATGGGATTCCCCTGGCTTGTAATCACACAATTCCATTGGCTGGCAAGACCCTGTTGCTAGTTAGCCAACCAGCAACGGGCATGAAACTGTATGCAGANGGGGGGAATACAAAGAACACAACAGTGGGAGATTTCATATGAGACAGGCAAATCGTGAAATAATGTTTATGGCTTTATTATTCAAAACAAAGATTCTGAGCTAGGGCCAGACACAGTGCTACTGGTAGCTTCCCAATGAGCATGTTAGACAGACAGTTACATCATTCAGGTTTACTTTTCAGCATTCTCCATATCTGAAAATGAACCTGCAATGTTATATGTTGTCAGAAGTTATCAAGTCTGCAAAGTGCCTTAAAAGCCTGTGAAGTGTTTGAAGTCCTCTAATTTGACAATACTGCTTTGAAACAGGTGTCAGCTTTGATTAATCTGTGTCTTAAATTTAGATAAATCGATTGATTCATTATCATATTGAAGCATAGGTTTGAACCTTACAGAAAATTTTTGTGGAGAGTCTACATTTCATTATGATTCATTGCACAGACAGACAGATGTTTAGATTGGATTTGGCATTTTTATCCACCTATCAATTCCTTCCCAAGGACCTGGGACCTGCCACATCTACTATACAGAGTTTTTTGTCTTTCTTATTGATAATTAATTCTGCGACATTATTGGTAGTTGCTTGTCTGTTGGAATTCTAACATCCCAGAGCACTTCATTATTATTATTATTTATTTATTGTATCAGGTGGGAGAAAAAGAAGAATTAGTATATCCAAGCTGTTGATGTAGATAAAGATATATTGATGTAGATATATAGACGGAAAGAAAGCCCGTAATGAAATGAACAGTGTAAAGTTCAATAACTATACATGGAAGTTGACAAAATGGAAAAAGGAAAAAAAGGTGAATACTCATATATTCATTAATAATCCAGTGACTATTGATATATGTGAAATATAAGGTAGAATTGTTTCCCTTTTTTTCCCCTCACTTAGTTTGTATCTCTCTTCACTAATGTTTCTTTTTTTTAAGTTTAATTATTGTTTTTTTAATTGTATAGCATCAAATAAATAAGGAACACATAAGAGAACTCAAAAGGAATTTAGAACACATCAGATTAACAACTCAGATTAACATATGGCAGGGTATCTGATCTGTTGTATTTGCTGCATTGATCGACTTTACAAGGTTAATACCCACAATTGGTGGTACCAACAGTAAGTGTAGGCAGCTTGACTGTTTTTCAAGTGCAATATCACATAGACATTCAATTTCAACTCTTTTCCAAATGCCTCCTATAAAAATTGGACAGAGAATCAAAGCAACTAAATAGTCCTTATAACATTTACTCATAATTTAGCCTTATTTGGAACTGATAGGAAGAACAATAGGAATTCATTACATTCCTTCCTTCCTTTCTGAATTCCTTCTTTCCCATATTCCTGTAATGTGTCTTTTTGTACGCTTTTCCATTTCCTAAGTAATGCTGGCTCTGTAATGCAGCTTTTCACCTTTCAATTGTTACGGCTGCAATTTATTGTTGCACAAGCCAGCTGAAACTGTTTAACAAGTCATTGGTTTGCTGTCTGCAATAATGTCAGATTTCTATTTGCTCAGACAAAGAACTACTAAGTGTTTATTACCCTGGAAATTCCCCATGCCTTTTTAAAAATCCCACTTCGAAGACCAAAAGCAGCAAGCGTGTGCCAAACAAAACCAGCCACTTGTCGTGGCTGAAAATGTTTCACTTTAGAAATGGCTAAATCTGAACAAAACAATCCTCCTGAAGCCAACAGAATTAACCACATCAAGCCCTTCTAGAACAGCAATATTACATTCCATGGTCTAAAAGGAGATAAGCAAATGGGCTTTTCGATTTGGATGTTTCTGCCAAGCTTTACGGAAGGATCAATCAAAACATTGTCTGCCACGACTGCAGACTTTTCTGCAGAAAGAAATGTTCAAAGTGAAAGCATACAAGACAGCCGTCCAAGATCGGCTTCTCAGTTCCAGGTTTCTAGGTCAATCTCTTATGCCATTTGCATTAGATTCAACTCCCTAAGCATAGAATACATTAAACTGTTCTCTTTTCTTATTAACACTTCATGTTCAGCAGTTTTTGCTTAAAGAAATGCACTGGGACAAGCAACCCACTGTTTCATATCTAAATTAAGTAATGCGGAAGCCCAAGGGTATCACCCACTTGCCTGAAAATTTATTTTCACCCATCACTCAGTAACTTCTCATTTTATATTGGGATTTCTCTCCATCCATCTAGTGTTCTTGTGAACCACTGTTTTGGAGAAGTCAAAGCTACGTGATTTTGGAATATCCCTGGCTAAAGCATACCCCACAAAATTCAGTACTGTATTCAAAGATGGATTGTTAAAGCTACATCACTGATATTATGGTCTTGGGGGATTTCAACCTGCCATCAGTGGGTGAGACGTCGGCGGCAGCCCAGGAGTTCTTGGCTTCCATGACGGCCTTGGAC
>NW_015387456.1:116731-173960 GCF_001527695.2 Protobothrops mucrosquamatus | reverse complement strand
TAATTCCGGATCTCCTTACCTTCCGTCGCGCCCTCAAGACATGGCTCTTTCAGCAAGCGGACCTGACCTAGGGTGGATTTTATACTGGGTTTTTTAGGAATTTGAAAGACGCAACTCTAAATTTGGTTTAATTCGGTTTTAAGGGGGGGATTGTATATATGTTTTGGTTTTAAGTATGTTGTGCGCCGCCCTGAGTCCCATCGGGAGAAGGGCGGCATATAAATTAAATTAAATAAATAAATAAAAATAAATTGTTAAATTTCTAAAAAAATTCTTTTTAAAAAGCTAATACAATCTTTGGTTGTATAAACAGAGGCATAGAATTAAAATCCTGTGAAGTACTAATATTTCTTTATAAATCCTTAATAAGGCCACAGCTGGAATACTGCATCCAGTTTTGATTACCACACAAAGATGTTGAGACTTGGGGAAAAGTGCAAAGAAGAGCAACCAAAATGATTAAAAGCCTGGAGACAAAAACATATAAAGAATGGTTGCAGGAATTGGGTATAGCTAGTCTAGATAAAATAAGGACTAGGGATAACATGATAGCAGTATTCCAGTATTTGAGGGGCTGCCACAAAGAGGAGGGAGTCAAATTATTTTCCAAAGCACCAGAAGGCAAGACAAGAAACTGGATGGAAACTAATCAAGGAGAGAAGCAATCTGAAATTAAGGAGAAACTTTCTAACACTGAGGACAGCTTGCTTTCAGAAGGTGCTTCATCACTGGAGGTGCTTCATCACTGGAGGTTTTTAAGAAAACACTGGCAGCCACCTGTTTGAAATGGTATAGGGTCTCCTGCTTGAGCAGGAGGTTGGACTAGAAAACCTCCAAGGTCCCTTCCAGCTCTATTCTGATTGAAAATATCTATAGCTCTTAGATTTCCCCCCTCCCCCTCTCCTTTCCTCCCCTTTCCTGACAGTTGTTAAGTGAATTAGAATTAGTTGGACTAGAAGACCTCCATGGTCCCTTCCAACTCTTATTCTGTTCTGTTCTGAATCTGGCTTCCCCATTGACTTTGCTTGTCAGAAAATCAGAAAAGGGGGTCACATGACCGAGGGATTGCAACATTCATAAATAATGCCATTTGCCAAGTAGTTGAATTTTGACCACATGACCATGGAGATGCTGCAATGGTCATAAGTGTGAAAAACAATCATAAGTCACTTTTTTTCAGTGACTTTGAACTGTCACTAAATGAATGGTTGTAAGTTGAGGACTATCTGTATCCTCCCTCAGTCCCCATTCTCAAAGTTAGAGAGGTCACATATTCTAACTTTGTCTCATATGAAAGATGTTCAGACTCCCTGGTTGTCCTCTCCTACACATTTTTCCAATCTATTATTTCTTTTTTTTCAAATGTGAGGGTCAGAACCTTCCATGCAGTGCTCCAGAAAAAGATACCCCATGAAGTTGTGACTGTGTTGGCATTTTTCTTTCTAATCTCTTTCTGATGGACCCTAGTATGGAATTTGCTTTCCTAGCAGTTGTCATCACTGAAATATTCACTAAAATCCCATTCCCCCTCCATTTTTTTCAGGTTAGTTACAGACAGACCTTTTTTTTTATCCTCTAAAGCAGGAGTCTCCAACCCTTGGGCTGCAGCCCAATACCGGACCGCGGCCTGTTTCAAACTGGGCTGTGCAAGTGATGGGCAAGCACGCATGCAAAGCTCCACTCGCACAAGCGGAGGGCAAGTGTGTGTGCATGAAGCAGAGGGCACTCACGCGCAAAGCTCAGTTTGCACAAATGGAGCTTCACACGCGAGCACCCTCCCTTTGCGTGAGTGGAGAGCATGGCTGCCCACCATTCACACCAATAGAGCTGTGCACATGTGCCTGCCACTCACTCACTCCCCCCCCCCGTACCAGGCCTGGCTGCCAAGGTAGAAAGATTAGGGACTGCTGCTCTAGAGTGTAAAAAATGGAATGGAGTTGCATATGCCATTTGATTGACATTTCACGCAGTTTAAAGTATGCATACTGGACTCTTTTTTTAAAAAAAAAAATCAACCAGAATAATTTAGCATCATATGCAAACTTGTTCAGGTCACTCCTTACATCTTATAGTCACCTATCTGAAATGGTATAGGGTCTCCTGCTTGAGCAGGGGTCTGGGCTAGAAGACCTCCAGCTCTATTCTGATTCAGGATCTTAAGACTATTTATAGGCAAGTCAATCCCTGAGGGATTCCACTTCTCACCTCAGCAATTCTTTGCCTGCTTGCTTTTAAAAAACAAAAACAAGAAATAAGCTAACAATCTATAAAAAGACATGACTTCTTAGCCAGGGCTTTTGAATTTATTCAAGAGTCATTAAGGAGGAAGAACCTCATCAAAAGCTTTTCAAAAATCCAAGTATAAAATATTGAGAAGGATAGGGTTAGGTAGGGTTTCCTCCATCAATGAACCTGTTGACAGTTTCAAAGCATTGTAGGGGTTTGGTGAGGTGGGATTTAATTTATTTGTTCATTCAATTTATCCTACCTCAGTCATGTTATATAAGGATTTTGGAGAAGGCTTTGTTGGTGGGAAAGGTAGAAGAAAAGAGATGAAGAGGATGACAAGAAAGGTCGGTGGAGTTTTATAGCAGCAATGGGTGCATCATTGGAAGACTGGAAAGACCAGGGATTGATTGTCATGTAGAAAATCTATACTGTGTGAAATGGCATAGGCTCTCCTGCTTGAGCATGGGGTTGGACTAGAAGACCTCCAAGGTCCCTTCCAACTCTATTATTCTGTTATTCTAAATGTTAAATATCACAGTGTTAAAGATATATCAGGCATGAAAAACATGGTCTTGTCAGTGAGCCTGAAAACCACAAATGGAAATGGAGCTGATCAAGTGACTGATTTGATTGTGTTGTTGCTGCCATGGGAGGAGCGGTGAAGTTATTTAAGGGTTTATATTATACAGTGGATTTTTAAATATTGTAAGCCACCTGCAGTCACTTATATGTGAGTTCGGCAGCTATATAAATGTGTTTAATAATAATAATTTAAATGGTGTACCTATCTACGTAGATTTTGAATAAGATTATAACAGGAGATGCAAAACAACAAAAATTGGTAATGAAGGAACTTTGTGTTTGCCATATACCAAAGGGACAATCACCCGCTTGTATTCTTTTTCTAATTTGCCTTTTAAACCCATCTATTATATATTTTCGAGTTCCAGAATCTATATGGAATAATCCCTTTTGAAACACATTTTAAGAAACCTTTTCTTAAAAATAAGAAGAAATTCAAACAAGGTATTTCCAATGTCTCACTTTCTTTGCAAAGCTCAAGATAAAAAAGTATATTGACCCCTATATATGCAGAAAGGCATTTAATAGGATTAAGCTGGAGAGAGAGAGAGAGAGAGAGAGAGAGAGAGAGAGAGAGAGAGAGAATCATTATCATAACAGTGGAAATATCTGCCTTAGTGTCTGTAGCCCTCTAAGGAAGTCTTAGAGGATTTATGCATTTTTTGTTCTTTCCAGTTTAATAAGTTCCTTCCAATTTAATTGGTTCAGCCCTCTTTTGCCTGTTCCTTGTCTAATTTCTTAGGATTCATTTTCCTCTTTTTATGCATTTCTTATCATAGCTTCCCCAGTCATATTCTTTTCTGTAAAGCAGTAAGTAGGGGCATGCTTAATATGCTGTGCATTGTATGACACAGCACCCAAGTGTGTGTCTCGGGCAGGGAAAATGAAAACAGAGGCACATTTTGATTCTAATATATTTCTGTTATATTAGGTCATATAGATGTTTGTTATTCCTTTCATCACTATTTAAACAACTGAATCCAAATGATTATATTTGGAAAGTAAGAAATTTTAAAATCCATCCTAAATTGCTGTGTAATTGAATTATACATTTTAGTCACTGGTCTGGTTTCTGGACCAGAGCTTAAGCACAGATTCTCCTAATATCTTAAAAGTAATTTCACTCTAATCAAGACAAATTTCAGATAGGTAGTCATGTTCATTTGTTTCAGTATATATCCAGTCTAATTGAATTTCAATATTGCGTACCCCTAAATAGGTATAAAAACACTTATAGGCTAAGATATTTTTTTTAAGTTAGCACATGCCATTCCCTCTCTTCAAATCAAGATACGATTTATAAGAGAGCAAGATAAGGCCTGTAGATAAGATAAGGTACTTACCTGCAACTTGGTTTACAAATATAGTTTATGTGCCTATTAACCAGTAACAAATTCCATAAGTTGCTTATAAGACTTAATTATTCATATTGTCCACTCTGGAAATACATCTGGAAGCTAATTCAGATCACTTCAGCTTTGATTGATCCCCAATTGACTTGTAGCCCAAAACAGAAATCTGCACATCACCCATTAGAAGAGAATATTTGTAAATATTTGAACTGTGGGGTCCTCAATGGTCTCTGAGTTTGGTTGTTTTCTTGCAGACATTTCATTACCCAACTAGTTAACCTCAGCAGTGCACATAATCAGTGATGATGTTACCTAGTTTGATAATGTAATATCTGCAAGAAAACAACCAGGCTCAGAGAGCACTAAGGACCCCACAGTACCCATGGATTATCAATAGTAACAAAATGTTGCTAGAAGTGTTTAATGGAATAATGTGATTTAAATTTCAGGGAAACAAATAAGGGCAAAGCATGCAGGAGACTGTAATTTGGTATCATAGAAATATGATGAATGGATAGAATATATGCACAGATATAAATTTTATACACACAATGACAAAATTTGAAAAAAATGAAAAGTGTTCAAGGGGAGATGGTTTTATATATCTGACATTGTTGTCTGAATACAATCATATTTTTCTTCTATATCTTGTGAAGTTCATTGCTGAATTAGGTCATTTGTCTAATATCATGACATTGTAAATGAAAAATCCTTGTCTGGAAATCTATGAAGCTGAATTTTAAAATCAAGCTAGGCTCTTTAAAGATTGCTGTAATGTTAATGACAATTGGAAAACATTTTAAGAGCAGTCAAAAAGATGAATGAAAAAAGTAGATTCAAAACTCTGAAGAAGAATGAAGAAAGAATAGTGAGAAGAATCTATAATAACAAAAGAAAAAAGAGGAGGAGAATTCTACTATTTTTCAGGAGGAAGAAAATGTTGGTAAGAAGTTCTCACAGGGAAGACACAAAATTAGGTATAGAATCACAATTTTCTTCATGTACAAAGTAGAAAAAAATAAGAGGGAATCAGATTTTTTTCTAAATAGCCATTATCATAGTTTTGTGCAGGTAGAAATGCTAAGGAGCACTACATCTAGTTAGTACATTAATGGGGAATCATAAGAGAATTGGCATGTGCATATGTCTCATGTTACCTTTTCCAGCAGTCATATACTTTTATCTTTATATCAATTAGGTAGTAACACTTAGAGTTAGTCTTAAACGGTTAGCAAGATTGGTCCTGGTAAGTACTAAGTTAGGGAGATTACCAGAAAGTGCTTTGGGAAGTTGAGAAAGTATCAATATAAAAGAGCAAGGCAAAATGCTCCTGGATTGTTGCCAAGAAAACTACCTGGTTAAGTCCATGAAATCACCATGAGTAGACCTCAGCTCTGAGAACTTCTGGTCAATATATGCCCGCCTTGATCAATGGCACCACTGCATTGAAAAAAAAAATTGTGACTTAAGGGAAATGGAAAATGTTGAAAATGGCCATGATTCTAGTTGAGACTATCAGCCTTTCACCTCCTCTTAAGCTGCATATAAAAAAAATGCCAGAACAGGCTCTAAGGATATTCTCGTTGTCTGTATACCTGATATTTTGATCAGGTCACTTCTATAATAGACTGAGATTTATTCTAGGATTTATGCTATCACTCCAATTGCATCTTCAGCAAATGAAAGAAGCATGCCCACCACCTCTTCATTCAAATAATTAATGATGTTATTGACAAGGAGAGGACCCAGACCTGAATCTTAATGCACCTCCCTTCATAGCTCTTTCCAGTATGTTGAAGAACTATTAATGAGCATCATCTGAGACTGAACATCTCAGTCATGGTGTGCTTGTCAGCACACTTTAAAGAAAGGTGCGGAGGAAATAGAAGAAGTGTAGAGAAAGGCCACAAGGATGACCAAGTAATAGAAATTATGCCTTCTGAAGAAAAATTGAAGGAATCAATTGGTCTTGACGGAAGACAATGATGGGAATATGACATTATTCTTCAAATGCCATCTAAAACAGGGGTCTCCAACCTTTTTAGATTGTTGGCCCGGTGGGAGAGGGAGGGACAGGGGCCTTATGCATGCATGCATAAACGTGAATGTGGCCACACGTGTGCGTGCATGTACAAAGAAGCTGTGAGCATGTGCACCATGCAAACGGGGCTACAAGCATGCATGTGAGGCTCTCAGTGATGGCAGTGCCTGTGTGAGGCTTGTGGCACTACCGCTGCTAGGCTCGCGGTGATGCTACCACCAGCATGAGGCTCACGCCATGGCCCGCAGTGATGCCACCGCAGCATGAGGCTTGCACCAACACCCTTGCATGAGGATTGCCACAGCCCACCTGCTGCTTGTGGCGCTGCCACCGCCCATGCTGCCACCATTCATGGCAATGCCCTTCCTGTGTGATACTAATGGCATTGCCACCGTCCGCACAACACTCATGGCAATGGTAGCACAAGGGAGGGTGAACATGCGCACACACGCCTGTACTACCCAGCTACTCATGCGGCCCAGTGACCAAGAGGCCATGGCCCAGTAATGGGCTACGGCCCATAGGTTGGGGACCTCTGATCTAAAAGGCAAAACTCTATTCTCTCTCCATCCAGAGTGCAAGACACTGAGTAATGGATTTATGATACAAGGCAGATTCCAGTTAAATTGGCAACAAAGAGAACTTTCTAGAAACCATCTGGATTTCTGCAGCCAAGTTCTAATGTCCCCAATATAAACATTGAAATTAGATAGCTACAGTACATTATAGATCATCTATTTTAATATTATCTCTTTAATAAGCAATAGGCCTGCTAGATGTTGGGAAAGTGTATTTCCTTTTGTCTAGGGGTACCATTACAATTTCTTTATTGATTGGTTGCTTAAATATATATGCCACTGTTTACACATCACTCAAGGAACCTTGCAGCCATTGAAAACTAAAATTATATAGCATAAGAATAAAAAAGTAAAATTAAAAGTGAGGCAAATTTGAAAATCAATATTTTAAAAATAGAAAATTCTTCTAATTAATCATTTAAAACTTGGCGAAAGTGAAGAGGGTTTCCCACATTCCTAGATATAGATAAGGAGGGAAACATATGTATCTCCATGGAGAGGGCTCTTTATAGTCTGGGGCTACTTTCTTTAGGGGATACTAAAGAGCTGAGCTTATGGTAGCAGAGGAATCTCCCAAAGAGATCCTGAGCTAAATAATCAAGCAGGTTTGAAATGAGAGAAATAGTCCTTCAGATAGTTAGAGCCAGATCAATACTGGGACAGAAAATACGAAGGGGATGCTACCAGCATCCATAACTCAATTACTATATTAGTAAGTTAACAAATTCTTTTTATTTTACAAGTGAATACCAACTTCTTCCTATGAATACGCTATATAAACCAATAAGGCTAGTATTATAATGATTTGTAGTGGCACACTTCCATAGAAGTTTATAACTCTACCCAGTTATTAATTTAAGTGGAAAACTTCACAGGATTGGATTCAAACAGATTTAGGATCACTTGATAACAATATCAAATTTGCCTTAAAGGTCTCAAGCATTCATTTACAATTATTCATATTTTTGCCTAGTTGAGACATTTGTCAAAATAGAACTTCAAAGACATATTTTTTTTAGCTAATGGAAAAGAGGTAATTTTTTTGACGTTCATAATTATTAACCAGCAATACATCTGGAATGGTGTCAATTTTGTGAAGCAGGTTTAGCCCAGTCCAACATGCATATACAATGCATGTTGCCCTACTCACTAAGCCTGTCAAGCCTTTGCTAAAATCTCTCAAGACAATAACTCAGCATGTCTTGAAGCAGTCTGTTCCATTGCTGAACAGCTATCATTATTAAGAATATTCCTCTGCAGTTTTTATCAACTGCAGTCCTGCCCTTAGAAGCAATGGAGAACAATCTTTTCTTGCAGGCATAAATTAGGAATATTTATAGAAGGAATAACTACTAGTATTAAATCAATATCAGAGAAAGCCTATTAGTTTCTAGCCTTCAACAAAATGGTCATTCATTTGTATTGTTAGGCTTAATATACTAGATTAGACAATGACAGAGACCCTATTGCTATTTCTGCATACAGCAGTCTTCTCATATCTGGATGTCTTTCAGAAGCATAAACATCAATTCCCAGGCATGTTGGCTGGAAACTGTGAGAATAAGGGAAAATTGTAAAGATGTATCCTTTTTTCTCCTATTTCTTTGGGTCCAGGTGCAGTGATGTCACCCTCACCTTTTGTTTCTTTTTTTTCTTTTGGTGACTGTTGGTGACTTAACTATTCCCAGAAATCTGACTACTTCTAGATTCTCTCCTCCTTTATGTACTTTCAGATACAGCTGGTAATATGGTTAGCAGCTTATAATGGAGTAGATGTTAACCATGCATTGGACATAACTTTTCAAACACAGGGTTAGTATAACTCAAGAAAATCTTGTTACTGACCTCTGTTTATTATATTAAAAAAATCCATCTTCAAACTTTTCATCAACCATTTGAAAGTTCTTCAAGCTACTTACATTGCTTTTTTTTAAAAAAAAAATAATTCTCAGCTAAATGGAGTGTTCCTTTTCATGACAATGTTCTTTTACATTCAGGTTTAAGATTAGATACTAGGAAACCTATCAACAATGGGACAGCCATTTGTTGTTGTTACTGTTTTGTTTTTGTTTTTTTAAAAAAACATAATTCAGATGGATGTAATTATGGTGTAATCATAATCTAATAATTTATTAAACATTGGTGGTTGGGATGTTAATGTTGACTTGTGCTCTCCCGGTTCATTCAAAAGTAAATTTGTCAAATTCCTTGTTTCCAAATGACGGAAATCTGCAGTACCAAAATAAATTCCCTCCATTGTTCATAGAATAGTAGTAGTAGTGTCCCATATCTTACTAAATGATAGAGACAGTTGGACATCATATTGTAAGTACTGTGGAAAGCCATGGATGCTGCTTTAATTGTTGACTGCAATGTTTGAAGCACTGGAATCCAGCACAAATATAGTCACAAATAGGGGTTCTGTCACATTGCCCCAAATGAACCAACATCATATACGTAACACAAACAACCAACAAACAAACCTGACTGTGCAAAGTTGGCTAAATGGACAGCAAGGAAGACTCAGCTGAGTAAGGAATAATTAGTTATAATAGTGCTTGCATTTATTCTAAGTTCAAAACTAACTGCATCAAGGGAAGAGTCAATTACCTGTTTCCAGAAATATATTCTTTAGTTTCTATTAATGGCTTTTTGTTAATAGCTAAATATAGCTTTTACTATAGTTCTGCATATGATACGTTTACATGAAATTGCTTATTATTCATTTTCCATGGTTCAATAGCATTATATGCTAGTGGCAATTCTGGTAATGTTGTCAAAATTCTGCTTCTTTGTATTTGGCAGACATTGGCCATGCATGAAATATCTCATCTGTACCAAACACTGATGGATGGGTTTTCCTTTCATTTCTAATGAGCCACTGCAAAGTGCTCACACCATTTTATATTTGTTTGTTTAAAGATCATATTTTACTAGGTTTTCTTTAAAGATGTCACGATGCTTTCTGAAAATCATTGAACAAAGGGCAAAAGAACAAACAAAATTGATTTTGTTATGACTCATCTAAAATGAGATGCATTACAAAGGGGTTAGATTAAAAATAATGAGGTCACTAATTTTCTTCTTCTACATTTTCCCCTGTAATTGCAATTTTTTCTTACATAAAGAAATGATGTACCCAACCAACTCTGTTATATGTTGGATGCAATGAAGCAAATTATCAATCCGATTCATATATTTGTGTAGATGGTCCTTTGGCAGTTGCTAGCGCTCAAAAGACAAAGATTTCATCCCATGAGATTTATGATATGCATACTCCTGAACCACTACCTCTTCAAGGAAGGCAGCTGATTAGCTATTATTACTAGTATACACTTGGCCAAGGTAATAGTGCAGTGATGGCGAACCTTTTAGAGACCGAGTGCCCAAACTGCAACCCAAAGCCCACTTATGTATCGTCGGGTGCCGAGTGGGTATGGCCCATTGGGTGGGTGTGGCCAATTGGGTGGGCATGGCTGCGGTGGTAATGGCAAACTGGGTGGGAATTAAAAAGTTCAATCAATCAATTCCAACTTTGCTAGATCTTTTTTTTTCCTGCGAGAAGTTGAAATTGATTGATTGATTGAACCTTTTTTTTTTTACACGGCACGGAGGCCTAAAGCAAAAAGGTTTTATAAAACCTGGCTGAAGGCCTAGGACTGGGGCGATGGCATGCGTGCCCACAGAGAGGGCTCTGCGTGCCACCTGTGGCACACGTGCCATAGGTTCACTAACATGGTAATAGTGTATCTGTACATTTATTTATTCCTTACACATAAACAGCATAAAGGAGAAGGCTATTTTTATAGTATTCTGTTCCTTTGTATTATGGTCTTGTTTGAAAAAGAAATAGAGACAAATGCAGATAAATCTAGACTTCAATGTGATGTAATATATACTTTCACCCACTTTCCCTAACTATGTGGATCTAAAAATCTTGCAAACATAATGAATTAGTGCACTATTTATTAATGTACTATTGTGTGTATATTTTCTACATTATCCAAATAGTAACTGTTGACTATATGAAAAGAATTTAGACTATACTCACACAGAAGTTAATAATAGTAGGCAAAATATGTTAGCATACTAAACCTGTCACTATTCATTAGATAGAAGAAAGAAGAAACAGAGTTATTTCTATCAAAATAAAATGTCACACAAGATTTTTGTTTTTAATGAAGAGAATTTTCTTAAAATAATTTTTGATGAAAAAAATTACAATACTAAAAGATAAAAGTCAGAAACAAAGAAAAGAAGACAAGAGAAAGGAAATACAAAGTGCAAATAAAAAAATAAAAAATAGACAAAATAATATTTAAAAATTGACTCCCAAGCAAATGAATAATTCCCCACTTCCAATACTGTTAGATGTGTAATTCACTTTTTCTCATAACATCCCACCCCCATAGTTATATGTAATCCAAATTATTGTCATTTCTGTCCCAAGTATTTGCAAAAGGTCCATAATGGAATATCCAGAATTTTACAAATACAATTCTTATTTTAACCCTGATCAAATAAATTGGCTTCATATTCTTTCATTTTTCCTCTAAAGAACAGAATTTTACTGACAGTTTTTTCTATTACCCAAAGGACTAGTTTGAAAACCATGTGAATGTATAAATGATGAGTTAGCATCTGGAATGAGCAACATGGAATATGCACTCTATCACCAAATGCCCATTTTTTAAAAAAATGCCTGGCCAATAATTCTTCAAAGTGAGGCTCTGGATTCACTTAAGAAATAAAGATGGCTGCCAACTGAAAGGGAAGCTGCCAGTTAGTTCATTAGTTCATGAAGGCTGGAAGGCAACTAGGAAAGGCCTGGGGGTGACCTGATAAATCATGAAAACTGTTACCGAAGAGCTGCAGGTTAAAAAAAAAAAAAAGGAATAGAGTAAGGTTGAGAATGAAGCTGAGGCTCAGAATGAGAATGAAGGCATTCTAGTTCTGCTCAGGAATCAGGATTTGGGGGCCACATTATTTGTATTTTAACCTCATCAATGGGATTTATGAGAAAGGGTGTTTGGTGGCTGGTCATAGGCACTTGTTAAATAGGACTCCTGACATGTTCTCAATCTTGTAGATGTTCTTATTAGTTTGAAAATATCAGAGACTTCCGTTAGTATTGCATCAGTTTGCCTGAATAAATCTGTGATGGTATTGTCCTGGTTTTTTTTCCTTGACCCCTCACTGGCCTTCAATTCCACCTGTCAAATTTGTATGAAACAAGGATGCCGAATTACAGATATTTATGCACAGATATCAAGAGTGGATGGTAATGTAGACAACATTGAGGATAGGATACCTCTATTTGGAAGACATATGATTACTAAACCGAGTCTGTAATGAATGCACAAATAGGGCTCCAGTAAGGCTAAATTCACTGATTTTTATAAAACCTCTTTTTCCCCCCTTCAGCATTAATCACTATGAATGGGATTCAATGATTCAATGTACTCATGTCATGAACAAAGGATGGTGGTGAGGTCTTCTCCTCTTAGTGGTGCTGCTGGATTCTGCCCGCCCACCAGAATGGTACTAAGCTGAACACCGATCAAACAAATGTCAGGCCTGGGTGACAAGCTGGTTGGTCAGGGTTTTTTTTTTGTCATAACCCATGAATCTATAACCATCTCTGTCAAAATACAAACAAGACCTGGATGCTGCAGTTGATTATGCAAGATGGTGATCCAAAAAGCAGACCCTGCTCCTGTGGGAAAAATGCTAGGAAGTTGTTGTTGATGATGATCATGATGCCATAACATAGGATCTTTCATTCACAGAATGAATCTGAGTCCACTACTCCTTTCTTTCATTGAACAAATTTGCTACATTCTAATATATCTTCAACTTTCTAATCCCTCCTAATGTTTTATTAGAACTTTTTTTAAAGATTTCACACTGCATCTTGGTCTTTTCCCTAATATTTTCAATTCTAGTAAAACCCCCAAATAATCATTATTATAAAAAAAATTGGCTTCAAAAGAGCAAGTAAAATGTCACTGCAACTTTGCATATAAGAAATGGCCTATATATAATGGTCATTTCCGAGCAAATCAATGTGCCTAAAACATATTTGGCCCTAAATAACTAGATTTTTTACAATACCACGGAAGTGAAAAATAAATTGGAATATAAATGTTAATTTCAATGCTGAGTTCACCCCGCCTTCTGTTGCTATTGGCACTGATTTAGCTGTTGTTGCCTTACTCTGTTTGACTGTGCCTTCCCCAGCAGCAATGAACAGCTTCGGCTACAGATGGAGAATCTGTACAGTGCTTACTGGACCCAGATGCTAAGCTCTGGAACATTCTTACTATCAGCATCTGGCTGTCCCCTGGCAACCCAGCCTCCCTTCATGGCCAGCTCTATTTCTAGTTGTGTGGAAAGCAATGTCTCAGCCAACTGAAAATTTGGCTGTGCAAATTTTGGTAGACTTTTAGTTATGTCCACTTTTGCAATGGAGAAGGACAGTGGGAGAGAAGGAGGAGGGAGGAGGGAAGGAAGAAAATATAGTTCTATGGAAAAAGATGTAATTTTGAGATATATGTATCAAGTTAATGAAAATATCTAGACAGCAGCAAGAAAGCCAGAAGGGGTTCATAGTACAAGTCTAAGTGGAGAAGATTCTACCTTAATTTTGCCATTGCTCATTACTTCTTGCATCCTTTTTGTTGCTGAAATACCAGCATGTTTATGGCCAGCAGTGCCTGCATAGAGTAGTTAATTTAAATATATACAAATAATCAGTACAAATGTTGTAATTCTTCATTTTTTATAAGTTACAAATAGGAAATGTCAGGAAACACCCCAAATCTTCTATTTTTTAAAAAATAATAATAATTAAGGGGTATATAATTTCAAAATATCATATAATCTGGCAACCTAACTTACTCATTAGTGGAGTAATCTGATAAGTCACTAATTTAGAGGAAAGGATTTTGCCCATTTGGTTCATTGTTTCATTGAAAAGTGCTTTTCATTATTCTTTCTAAATTAACTATTTAAAGAATGGCTATGTTTAAATTTGTTAAATTTGTTTAAAATGTTTAAATTGGTATTTCCATGATTTGCTTAGATCAGGGGTGTCAAACTCGCAATGTCACGTGATATGTTGCGGCGTATCACAACTTTTTTTCCATTGCCGGCAATGGGGTAGGCGTGGTTTCGCTATGATGCATCCGGCCCGCGGCCAACAGTTTGATGCCCCTAGCTAGATGATCTTTCCCCAAGTCTTTCCTATAATTATATATAAATCTTACTCTTTTTTTTAGTTTTGAACCTTTTATGTGTTATTATAAAGCATTTCTCTTTGGCTTATAGAGGTCACTCTCCAAAGGTTACTTGTCCGTCTTCATATACAGTACATATTACATAAAGATAATATTTTTGTTTTTTGCTCTTTTATATTGTAAAATACACACACACACACACAAACACACACAAACTTTCATATATTAACTTTTAGATGTTGGCTTTATGATTGTTGTTAGCTCTTTAATTCACTAACCTCTACATATATTATTTTTAATATTTTCATGGTATTTTAATTATCTATATACCATTATATTAGAACTTGTCTATAAAAACCACGTAAAAGTAAAATAAAACCTTTTAAATCATAAAAATCAGAACAAAATAGTAGCAGGATTTTTTTTTAACTAAATGCATCAAATTATGAATTTGGGAAATAAATAAATAGATCAATTCATGGGTGGCCTATATTTATAAGGCAATGCTAGTTATCATTAACATTCATGAAAGGAAACAAGAAAACATAGAGGTAGATAATAGTCAGAAAATGGGAGGAAATATAATACTATCCCACAAAAAGAAATAAAACAAATAATGAATGAATAATGAACTAAAAAAAATATCAAGTGACTAAAATAAAAGATCCTTGCTGTACTCTTTTATACCTATCCAGCTAATCAACTATACTGGCTCCAGGTTTCCTAAGGTTTGGGGGCATTGGCCCTGAATCAAGGCCCAGTCAGAAACTTGGTCCTGAATGTTTTTGTTTCTCTGAGAATGCCAGCGAAGACTTTTCAGGATATAAAAAAAACCCTGACAAAATGGCTAAATTATTAAAATAGTGAGCAAATACAAAGGGTTATTCCTTCTTATAAAAACTATTGATCACAACTCTTGGATTCTTGTTTCTTGGATTTGTTTCCAGTCCCAACTGCAAGAAAGTATGTCTATTGTCACCTAATTTTTGTTGTAAGCCAAGAGTGAGTGTAATTATAAAATATTTAGGTGTTAGGTAGCTAGCAAGGCCCTACAATTCATTGTCAAACAAAAGAAAACAACGGGTAAAAAGGAGGGGGATCAAAATCTATTTGAGCTTGGATTATTTGTTTAATATTGATCAGCTGTCATATTCTTTGAAAGAATGATCATCTATCATTCTTCCCATATGTACATATTTGTCAGCTGCGCATATTTGTTCATAATACTTACTCAAGCGATATAAAAATCTTATGAAAATGAATTGGTGAGCTTCTGTTTTGGTTCTGATCCAAATATGATGTCTATTGCAGGCTCCAGACCAAAATATCCTTTTACCTAAAGCAATTAAGGCATTCCTGATCATTTTCCCCCCATGCCCCTATTTACAGTAGTCAGGGAACTACAGCAATAACAGTAGAAGTAAAAAAGAGCATTGCTTTAACAAAGTTCAAAAATATATCTCTTCCTGTAGAAATGACTCCATGACAGACTGAACATTAGGGTTGTCCAATGGGTAGAATTTAAAGTAAGTAAACACAGCACCTATTTGCCACTCCTTACATCAAAGAAGGCATTTCTCCAGGAAAGATGACTAATCATAGAAAAAGCTGCAACAGCTTTAAAGAATTACAGACAGATACTACATTTGGATCACCAGGTGATCTAAATCAGGAGTGTCAAAATGCCCGGCCGGCCCGCAGGTTGCATCCTGCGGAGGCTGCACCTACCCCAGCTCCGGCAATGCAAAAAAAAGTCATGACACATTGGGACACGTCACGTGACGTGGCAAGTTTGACACCCGTAGTCTAAATCATTTCTTGGCCTTCAGGTCCAAACTGCTCAGCACCGCTGAGCATGAATGCTCTTCTTGTGAAACCCAGACTAGAGCTAGTCCCATGCTTAGTGCAATGCAGTGATCAATGAGTCATGTTAAGATCTGCTTCTTCAGATATCATATAAAATCTTCCTGCTCTGCTTCTTTCTCAATGTGTAATTTAAAATGTCACTATTCATGAAACAGCTACCTAAATAACATAAAAGACATACCCATGACTCCTGGGAGGATCCATAGTAGAGTACAAAAGTAAAGAACACCAGGAGAAAAAAGAGACTCTAAAAATATATATATTTAATGGTTAAAACCAACAAGACAATGCATGGCTAAAACCTATAAAATTGTTCTTTAGAAATCTTACAAGAATTAAAAACCTAGCTTTCGTTGGCAAACTGCCAACTTCCTCAGGGCTGTAGTTCATACAGGGCGGGAGAAGCCCCCTTATAACTGGCCATTACTCTGCATCCGGTACCAAGCCCTAGTCATTGGGCGTGGCCGGTCAGTGAGGATGACTAGGGCTTGGTGCCGGATGCAGAGTAATGGCCAGTTATAAGGGGGCTTCTCCCGCCCTGTATGAACTACAGCCCTGAGGAAGTTGGCAGTTTGCCAACGAAAGCTAGGTTTTTAATTCTTGTAAGATTTCTAAAGAACAATTTTATAGGTTTTAGCCATGCATTGTCTTGTTGGTTTTAACCATTAAATATATTNATATATATATATATATATATATTCAATATTCTATTTTGATCGCAGCTGATACAATCTGCATTCTGGGCAGTCATCTGTTGGGGATGGTTTAATTTGGATTCCTGCATGCAACAGAGGTTGGACTCAGCGATACATAATGGTCATTTCCAGTTCTGGGATTTTGTGAAGTTGGGTGCATCCAACACTCCTCCTTTCCAATTTAGAACTATTTGTTGTACTTCTTTCCAGAATAACAGAACTGCCAACAATGTACATCACATTTTGCACATTGTGCTGCAGAGCAATATACGATCACAATTTTTGACTATTTTTAGCAAAGATTGTGATTTTTTCCCATTCGAACTCAATGAGACATACTACACAATCACTATATTGCTTCATGCCCATGGGCCACATTCTTTGACAGTTTCTCACAACAGTGGTAGCTTTATAGAAACCCTATTCAAACATAATATTTTAAACAACTTACTTTCCAGACATGGTAAAACATTTTTCAAGCTAATGCTTCTACTTATATCTGAAAATAAAGCAAAATGGGTGCCCTTGGTACTTGGGTGAAGTAATAATAATATTTAAAACACTCATTCGGGTAGAACAGAAAAGGAAATGGATGCTTTGGTGAGCACATATTAAACATATTTGCCGCAAGAATTATAAAAGCTTATTTAAATATTTGTATAGCTTTCTCTTAGAAGTTATCCATTGCTCCCTAATGTATGCAGGTGGTTGAGAGAACTCAGGCTGAAGCTATAAAAGTAAAGATGCAAATAATGAGGACTTCATTTAAATGAATCATTTTATGGCATAAAAATACATTTATTATATAATAAATACTTTCAATACACAAAATAATGTATAATTCTTATATTTGTTTGTAGCAAACAAAATATTCCAATATTAATGTAACTTCAATTTCCTGTTTTTATTACATGGAAAATTAGTCATAGAAAATTTGGATGAATATTCCAATAAATCAAGGGGCATTCTAATTGCCATCTCAACCTACTGGGGATGATATGAGGTGAGTTGGAAGAAATGACTTTTTGGATCATATATTGGATCATATACAAAGCCCAACATGTCATGGTTCTGACAGACAGAGATGAATAAAACAAAACTCTGAGGCTTGCAAATTCCTCGAAGAACATGTTTATTAATTACAAAGTATCGGCATGTCAAAAGTGAAACCAAGTCTGAAGACACACATAACAATTCCCCAATACAAAGTTAAGAACTCCCACCCCTAAGGCTATGCAAGTAATTACGTTCCCCAATATATCTTCTTGGTGGGCTTTTTATGCAACGCCCAGCCTGCAGTCTCAGGAGCAGCCAATCACCTTGGTTCCCACGGGATAAAAGTTTATTTATACTAGCGAAGCACCTGGCAAACCCCTTCCTTCCATTCTATGTGTCAACCAAAAATTAATAGGGAAAATGGCTACAGCCATGCTCATTTTTAGAGTTGACAATCGGCTCCTCTCAGAAGGAAAGAGTCTCCTACAGTGGAAAGAAAAAGCAGGCTAAGCATTCCCTCGAGGCTTGTGAGAGTATTTATCATAAATCTTTTTTTATCAATCTATCCACTTTCACATTTGTACATTTTACCCATGTAGCTTCTGAAAGGGGGGAACCTTTCCACTGAACAAGGTATTGTAACTTTCCCTTGTACAACCTAGAATCGAGAATATGTTTTATTTCATAATGTGTCTCCCCCTCTACCACCACTGGACCCAGCAGCTCTTTTGGAATAGGTCTTAAAGGGGATTCTGACACAGGTTTTAATAGACTGCAATGAAACACAGGGTGGACTTTTCCAAACAATCGTGGAAGTTTTAACTCCACTGTGACAGGGTTTATTATCTTAGTGATGGGGAAAGGACCAAGGAATTTTGGGCCCAATTTTCTACTGGGCAACTTTAACTGTAGATATTTCGTTGAAAGATAAACTAATTGTTCAGCATAAAAAGGTTTCTAAGGGGAACATCATTTGTCTGCTTGCTCCTTATAAACCTTAGTAGTTTTGGTCAATGCCTTCTTCACATTTCTCCAAACCCCCTGGAAAGATGTCGCCCATTGGTCCAAAGTCTGGGAAGTAGGAGGCTCCTGTGGGAACTCAGGCATGGGCACAAAATCTCTACCTGTCATTATTTTGAGTGGGGTGAGACCAGTGCTACTGTGCAAAGTGTTATTGTAGGCTACCTCTGCAAAAGGCAAGAGATCAGCCCAATTAGTCTGCTGGTAATTTACATAGCATCTGAGGTACTGTTCCACCATTGCATTAGCTTACTCAACAGCTCCATTAGTATTTGAATGAAAAGCTGATGATAGCCCTGGGAGAACCCAATCAGTTTAACAAACTCCCTCCCTCCCTTTTGCAGTAAACTGGATCCATCAGTTGCTCCATGAATAGATTAACGTTGTGCAATTCAGGAGCCCCTTCATCATGGAGGTTGATCACCCACTCGGCCGCTTCTCCCTCTAAATTTGCCACCACAGCATTCACCATCATAGCCCCATCCAGGTAGGCATAAACATAGCGATCTAAATGAGCCCACACCTGGTTTAAGAAGAAGGTCAGCTTCTCAGGATCCCCATCAAAGATGGGCTTGGTGGGAGGCGGCTTGAACCTCTGTGGAGCTGCCTGCACTGCTGCTGGGCTTGGGTGGCTTGCTGATCCTGGGGATGTGGCCAAACCCCTCTCCGGATTTCTCTTGGCTGGGCTCTGGGACTAGCATCCCAAGGCCATGGCAATGGACTTGGCTGGGATACAAGGCTTGGTATCACAGCTGGTTGGGGGATGGTCAAAGCAGCACGGGCCCCAGGGATTGGGCTGGAACTCTGGGGAGAGGAGGGAAGAGATGGGTAGTTCTTGGCATTTCTCCCCACAGCACCCACCTCTTGGGCAACAGGAATTGTATCCTTTACCTCCAGCCAGCTGAACTTCTCCTTCAACTGTTTGAGCGAGGGTCTGTGGACAGTGGACTGAAATCTCCACTCTCCAGAGTTGTCCCATCTCATCGACCCGTTTCCTTTCTTGCCGTCCGCAGATGAAGAACCCTGGGATGGCAGCAATAAGAGCTCCTCTCCAGCAGTTACAGGAGTGCTCCTGCACTGAGGGGCAGCCTCAGCTTGAAAGTGGTCCGCTAGGGCTGGAAAGTGGTCCGCTAGGGCTGTAACTCCTTCCTGCAGTACCAGCTTCCAGGTTGGATCACCCTGGCTTTCGGCTGAGCCCCTGCCAGTGATGCCTCCTCACTGGCTGGAGCGCCAGCTTGCACTCCGACAGTCTGAGTCCCATTGTGGCTAGCAGCAGTTTCAACTTTCTCCTCCATCTCAAGTCTTCACCAAGTCTTTAGTGCTCTCCCAAAAGTGAGTGGATAGTTGGTCAGGGCCCAGCACCCCGAGAAAATGAAGTTTTAGGAGACTTGGTTTAATGTCATGGTTCCGACAGACAGAGACAAATAAAACAGAACTCCGAGGCTTGCAAATTCCTCAAAGAACATGTTTATTAGTTACAAAATATCAGCATGTCAAAAGTGAAACCTAGTCTGAAGACACACATAACAATTCCCCAATTCAAAATTAAGAAATCCCACCCCTAAGGCTATGCAAGCAACTACGTTCCCCAATACATCTTCTTGGTGGGCTTTTTACGCAACGCCCAGCCTGCAGTCTTGGGAGCAGCCGATGACCTTAGTTCCCATGGGATAAAAGTTTATATAGACTAACAAAGCACCTGGCAAACCCCCTCCCTCCATTCTATGTGTCAACCAAAAATGAATAGGGAAAATGGCTACAGCCATGCTCATTTTTAGAGTTGACATAGTGCACAACATTTGATCCGGCCCATCCACATGAAGTTTCTGAGATATTCTAAAAACAATTCTGTAGTCCCACAATATCAGTAGCATTGGATATCTGAACTGAATATTTCCAGACTAGATTCTGTGACTTCATAGAGTTATAGAACTGTGAAGTTGGAAGGGACTATAACAGCCATCCAGTTCAAGAAAACCAATTATGCCATCCTGATGGCTATCCAGACTCTTCTTTAAAATATCCAGAGATGGTGAAATTAAAACTTTCATAGCACATATTGCTCCACTGTTAGACAGTTCTTATTGTTGAGAAATATTTCCTCATATTTAAATTAAACCTTGATAGGTACAAATTTTACATATCATTTCTGATACTAATTTCAATAAAAATAATTTCCTATGGTTCCCTTTTATGTACCTGAACACGAATATATTTTCTCCTCTCCAGATTGAATATCCCGTTTTCTTCTTTGAGCATGTTCTCAAGCTCCTATATCAGAATTATTTTCCCTTCTAAACAACATGCTTCTGGTAATGTGGTTCCCAGAGTCATACACAGTACAGAACGGAGGGGAATAAAGTTTTCAAGTCTCCTTGACTGAATGTTTCATTCAAAGGAAACTAAAACAGTGTTAGCCCTTCCATTAGCTCAGGGGTTCCCAACTGGGGGTGCAAGATGATATTCCAGGGGGTGGGAAAACTTGGGTTTTCAAAATTATAATGTATATGCATCATTCGTTGCCATTATTTTGAACTTTTGTAAGGGGTGTGAGAATATATCAGAAGCATTCTAGGGGTGTGGGGTATAGAAAAGCTTGGGAGCCGCTGCATTAGCTGGTTCACATTGCTGGATCATGTTATACTTATTGTTAATGATCATATACAAGTTAAACTGCTTCCAAATAATGAATGGAACCAAATAACTTTGGATGATTTTATATGTATTTCCTCCCTAATTGTAATGCCTTACATTTCTTTTTGTTAAGGGCATCTCCAATGTCCTTGACCTTCAGTGGGGTTTGGCACATTCGTAGAATTTTTTTTTTCTCCAAATCAGATCAATGACCTGAACCAAGCTTCAAAATGAATCTTTCACTCATTAATTAAAATTCTAAAAGGGATAGGATATTTAACTATTGCTTGTTAACTGGAACTCAAAGCTCAGGGAGCAGAAGTGAGTAATGTTTGCAGTTTCTGGTAAATCATATCTTTTCCAATTGATTAAGAAATAAAAGTTCAGAAAAGAAAAAAGACACCAAAGCTACTTGAAAATGGGAATGCAGTATTAACCATGACAGATACATAGAAAAGTATGGAATGCAATTATGGACTTTACGACTTTGATCTAGTGCCAAACTAGATGACCTATTAGCAATTCTACTTTCTTTAAATGAATTTCCAAAAAAAAAAAACCTGTCCCCATGGATTTAAGTTCTTGGATACATTTCTCAAATATAATTATTTATGTCATCTAATTTGGCTTGGAATTCGAGCCACAAGCTACTTTTTTTGTCAAGTTCCTTCCAGTCCTTCAGATGCCAATGTTATCCAGTTCTTTTCATATCAGACAATTTGATATTTCACTGGTTCATTGCGCTGATGTCCAGTTTCCGGTACATCCAGTATCAAATAGGAAAAGCAGGTCCTAAAATATCCCAGCGTTTTAGTATATATTGTAACCTACCAAGATGCTGCATGATAAAGAACAAACCAGTCATAGTACTTTGTCACTGAGGGAAGGAAGGGGAAAAAATTCCTGGGTGGACAGGCAAAGAAACAGCAGCTAAAATGCTTCTCATTTTCTCCCCATTAGCTGCCAGCAAGACAAGCTACCCATAAAAGTAGTGCCAGTCACTAAGGTGCCCCAAGTGCCTAAGAATTGGTATTCTATTCTATTAGTTCCACTTTCTCAGATGTTCTTGAACAACACAGAATTTGCAAGCCAGCACTGGACAATAGCTTGCAGGAAGAGACTTCCCAGTCTTAATCTTCCGCAAAGATATTTGTGGAAGATTAAGATTGACAGATATTTAAAATGCTAGCAGTACTATAGATATTCAGACAGATTTTTTTTATATCAGAGAACCTATGGGGTTACATGATTTGGAGAAGGCATTTCTGTTCTGAACATCAGAATTTAAACTACTATTTATAAATATGGACATATTCTAAAGGCAAGCTTATTCAGCATTTATCACTTCTTATTTTGATTATGCTTAGCATGTCTTGATGATGCATATGTAGACTTGTTTATAATTTCTTTGCACATCAAGCCTTGATAACTATATTGCTTCTTTTTCAATGCTGTTTCTGGATTTCTTCTCTACATCATGGTAGGGATAAACTAATCTTGTTTATTATAATATATGGAAACCACCAGGACAGTAGAACTTTTTCTGTGATAAAACAAACCACCCTCATTTATTATTGACTGCATAAAAAGGCTTAAAATAAACTTCTATCCTTTCTCAGTTTGACATCTAAGAAAAGATTATTTTGGTTTCATTAAAACAGAAGAATGCTTTAGGGTTCTTTCCCGTATGATGTGATTTTGAGGTACTGGGAAATACAATCCTTGAGTATTTATAATACAATAAGGTAGTCCCATTAGACTTAGTAAGACTTGTATAAGATTGCACTTTGAGGCATCTAGAAAGAGGTGCCAAGTATTGTATTGAGTATATTTCAGCATCTAATTTAAGAAAAGGCTGATGCAATATTTTTAAAAGTCCATCTTACAGAAGGAATAAGAATTATTCATTTGAAACCAGTTATGTACTAAACAGGAACTGGAAAACAAACTTTTCATCAGAAGACCAAACAACTTGTGATGGATAGCCAATTAAATAAGACAATTCAAGTTAGCTTATTAAAGCTCACAAAGCTTTTTGCTTTCTGGCTTATTCTGAATGTGCAGTCAAGTGGTCCACGATGACCTTTCCCTGCCAGCAGGATAATTTCTTGTCAACACCAACAGGATGAGAGGAGTGAAAGATTTGCTATTGCAATACTTTTGAATCCTTTCATTCTAGTGGTGAAATCCTCGCATCAAAGGAACTATGACTGATTAGCAGCAAAATGTAAACAAATATAAAAAGCATTCAGAACTGTGGGCTGAGGTGATCATTTACAGCATCACAAAAAAATGAAGCTTATAGCATTACTTTTCAACTTTGGCCTGAATAGAAGAATCTATTTATCTTTCATTTTAGAGAAGAAAGCAAATGAAAATAAATTGAAAGACCAAGGAAGCCAAAATCTGTCATGTATTGATCTGTTTAAATTATTCAGAGAAGCTACAGTGACTAGCTTTTCAGCTAGCCCTCAGAAAGGATTTCCACAGCAGCGTAGCATCAGAAAGTAAGTAAGCAAGCAATAAGAAATAGTCCCATTGCACTGCTTTCTGGCTTAATATCAGCAGGGATGTCCACTTTTGGCAACTTTAAGTCTTGTGAACTTCAACTCCCAGAATTCCCTAGCCAACTTAGCTGACTAAAGAATTCAGGGAGTTGAAGTCCACAAGTCTTAAAGTTGCCAAGATTAGACACCCCTATAGATATACAGAGAGAGCAATGTGGCGGCCACTTTCCCATAACACAATCCCACACCAACGACCATCCATGAGAATGACAAGGGTGACTACATTTTCTGACTAAAGGACAATTTCACTCCTACTGATAAAATACGACAATTCAAATAACTTGGATGAAAAGCACATCTTCCAGGAAAAACAAAGAGAGTCCAGTTGCTTTTGAAAAAGCATCTTTCAGACAACCATGACCTGGATGACTGAGAATCTCCATAGACAATTCAAGTAACAGACTGTGTGATCACAGAATATAATGGATATGGTCGAACCACGCTCCATGAACTTCACTAGCAGTACTCCTTTGGCAGCTTCACATTTGGCGGGATTTTCTATGGCATCACTTCCAGTGTGATGTTGGTTCATGATAATGCTCACCCAGACACCACTAGACACATCCAAGAACTTTTGAAGCAGTTCCGTTTGATCACCCCTCCCCCATAGCCCAGATTTGGTGCTGAGTGACTACTACTAAGGAATTTCAAACCTTGTAAGACATTATGACAAGTGCCTCAATTTGAATGACAATTATATCAAAAAGTAATGTGATGTTGTAATTTTCTAATGTGTATAATAAAAGTTCTGTATCTGCGAGTGTCTGTCATTGATAACCAAACAGAGGTTTACTTCAGAATTGCCCTCGTATATATAATATACAGTATATGCATGCACTGTGTATGTATATGTGGGTGTGTAGTGTGTTATGTATGTATATACATATACATATACAGTACATACACACTACAAACACATATACAGTGCATACATATACATATACATATATATACTGCATATACACACACACACATAACACACAGATATAATAGGGCCCTAACCTCAACAGATATAATAGGGCCCTAACCTTACAGAGAGAGCTGTAATGTGGATTGACAAAAATCTGGCTAATTTTGTATTTGATAGTAGGGTACATTGATGGAAATACTTATTAAAATCAAAATTAAAGTTAAGAGACCTGACCCAGATTAATCCTTTTGTACTTCAAGCATGGATACTTTGACTGCTCTCTGATGTCTCTATGAATATAAACAAGTGAGCCAGGAAAACTGCTTTTTATGTCAGCCGTTTTGGGTATTAAAGAGATAATATACTTTGAAAACTGAGCATAAATCACTGGGCATGAAACAGAGGCTTTTAAAATGAGGAATATAGTACTTTTCTCCTTTCAGTATAAAAGAGGATTAAATACCTGCACATTTCCATATAATCATTTTTTCTTCCTCAATGGACTGCTTAATACACATCAGCACTCCAACAAACTCTTGGTCCCAATATGTCAAAAGCTTCTTAATAATTGCAGTAAAGTGATTTTGAAACCTCAGCAACAGGTTGCAGCATATAGCAGAACTTGGCAATTTTTTAAAAAAACCAAGAAGGGGCAGATGTTACTAGACTTAGATGAATACCACCAGGAAATCATAGAACTATAAGAGTAGACTGAGCTGTTAAAAAGTTATGGAAAAAGCCAATAGCAGCTACTTTCATAATATTTGCCAAAAAAGAAAAAGCTAGATATGCATGCCCATGTAGTCATCAGAAGTTATGCTTGACTCAGGAGAATCCTTCTCTCTAATCAACTTTAGAACTGCAGCAATTGAAACAAAGTCAATAAATTGTAAAACACCAAGGAGGGATATGATTTAGTGCAGAGAGGATGCTTCTTACCGAAAGCCATTGAAGAGATCAATGCATGTTCCACTGTTCTTACACAGACCAGAATTACACTCGTTAGATTCAGATTCACAAAATGGCCCTTCCCAGCCAGGCTGGCAGATACACCGGTAACCCTAAAATAAATTAGGACAAAAATGTATCACAATATTCAAGTGGTCTTGTCTTTTAAATAAGCATTTTTAAGGAACAAAGATTCAAAATAAGTAGATATTCTCATTCCCTAGTTCAGGAGTGTCAAACTGCCGGCCCACGGGCTGGTTTCATCATACGGTTTCATCATATCCCATTGCCGGCAATGGAAAAAAAGTCACGACACGTTGCGACACATCACGTGATGTGGTGATGGTGATGTGGTGAGTTAATCCATTTCATTTTCCTAGCATTTCATCTTACACTGCTACAATAAATAGCAGTATAGACACCATATAGAAGGAAGTGCACAAATAGTTGCTACTTGGTCATGGGGAAAAAATAATACCCATTTAGTACAATTCACATGGCCCTGTCTTTTACTGATATACAGTAGATAAAACATGGAGGAGCAATGACATGAAATGGCATAAAATGATCTCCAACAAGCTTCATACATGACAAATGTTTAATATTCTACTGTATTTAAAACATAACTCATAAAAAGCAGCCCTTACAAGCATTTTAAAAGTCATCTCTTATCACCTGTTCTAAATTTACCCATTAGCTGTTTAGTAATATTTCTAGGTCAAGGCTTGAATCAGCAATTCCAAGTCATAGACAGCTGTTATGCAAACACAAGAACCATTCAGTTTCAAGGCCACCAACTGCTGCTCACCAGGAAAATACAAATAGAATAATCTGTTTTAAAATATTTGGCAAACCAGGTTTGGTTAAAAGCATTTAAAACACCACACCTAAAATAAATCTATGATAAAACTGTGAAACACTCCACTTCTTGGAATAAAAGTTCTTGTATTAGTAATAATCTATCATTCTTTATAACTGTCATGTTGAACCGCTCTTTTAAATGGAAAAGAACAAAATGTGCAAGTCTTGATTTTCGAGGAAATAACTCCAACCTGTATGAGATTATTATATTGTATAGACCAGTTAATCAAGTAGAAGCAATTGCTGCAAAGTTCAAGTTATAAAACTGGAACATTCACTAAAGTATTGATGTTTAGAGATCGTGTACTTATCATTATCCAAAATGATGATATATAACATGTTTTAACACCTTTAAATTCTGTTTCACATAGGAGATTTAAAACAGTGTTATTTATTCACATTAATGCATAAATAAAAAAACTCAATAAAAAAGAGCTTATTTAGTAAACCTCTGTAACAATGCTCCCAATTTTCTTTGATCATTTTGCTCTAGTAATTTTTCCATATAATGCATATAACATAATCATACAAATTCCTTTCACGCAAAAAATTAGTGGTTATGGCAAAGGCTTCTACCACAGACATTTATTTGAAGTCTAATCTTCTTTAGGCAGATAGTTTCTTTTGTGTATGTTTGTTTAACAATATAGTCCTATGAAACTTAACTTAGCTGTATGTTTACACTGATTAAATAGGAATTAAAGCTAGTAAATTTGCAAGATTGAGATTGGGTTTCTTTTCAGATCAGGAGACATGAAAGGTTCATCCCCGTTATTTATTTCTGATATAAGTTTTTATATTGCTAATTATCACTCACTATTGCCATCATCAAGTTATAAGTAGGCATGTGCATATTTATCCTTAGAGCATTTCTGCATCGGCAGTTTATAGTGTCATTCAGCCAGTGCTGTGGCAATATATTGTCAATGAATTCAGGTTTTATAACAGAGATGACTGAGTGACACCATAAATTACTAGTGCAGAAATGTTCTTAGTCTATGGCTTATGAAGTGGAAATTTTAAGTTCCACAATGTAACTTATTTTATAGAACATATAGAACAACTGCGTAAGTTTTCAGGTTTATAAAACCCTCTCCATTTCCATTGCAACACAACCATTTGTGCGTCATGGGCCAGATGCTACTCTCAGCAATTTCCATCTGCTTTACTGAACTCCTGGGAACCCACAACCCAACTGATCACTTACACCTCACATTGTTCCTACTGCAGACAAAACACAGCTCAGTGCCGCTAACAACATTATAGGAACATAATATAATCTTTCAAAAAAATTATCATTTGTGTAATTATCCACCACTGCACATCCTATTCTAGAAGTGTATTATTCCTTTTGAACAAGAAGATGGACTAAAGTAGCTACAACAGTACATGTTTCTGCTTCTACCCTGAGATCAGCAAACACCTAGAGCAGGAATGTCAAACTCACGATGTCACATGATGTCACGTGACATATCGTGACTTTTTCCCCATTGCTGGCAATGTGGTAGGTGCAGTTTCAGAGTAAAGCATCCAGCCCGCGGGCCGGCAGTTTGACATGCCTGACCTAGAGGAAAACAAAGTCATAACCAAAAGCCAACATGGATTTGTCAAAAACAGATCAGGCCAGACAAATCTTATTGCATTCTTTGACAAAGTGACAAAATTATTGGACCAGAGGAATGCTGTGGATATAATTTACTTGGGCTTTACTAAGGCATTTGACAAAGTAGACCACAACCTACTACTTGATAAGATAGAAAAATATGGATTAGACTACATTACCACCAGATGGATTTATAACTGGCTGACCAATTGCACTCAAGGTGTAGTTCTCAATGGAACTGCATCTACATGGAGGGGAGTATGCATTGGGCTATCCCAAGACTTTGTTTTAGGCCCAGTACTCTTCAACACCTTCATCAATGATTTGGTTGAGGGGATAGATGGGGAACTCATCAGATTTGCAGATGATACCAAGCTGGCAGGAGTAGCCAACACTCCAGAAGATAAGCTTAAGATACAGAAGGATCTTGACAGACTTGAACATTGGACAGTATCTAACAAAATGAAATTCAATGGTAAAAAAAGTAAGGTTCTACATTTAGGCAAGAAAAAACCAAATACACAGGTATAATATAGGTGGTACTTGACTCAATAGTAGAAGTAACTGTGAGAGGGATCTTAGAGTCCTAGTGGACAGTCACTTAAATTTGAGCCAGCAGTTTGCTGCACCTGCCAAAAAAGCCAACACAGTTCTAGGCTGCATTAACAGAGGGATAGAATCAAGATCACGTGAAGTATTAATACCACTTTATACTGCCTTGGAAAGACCACAACTTGGAATACTGCATTCATTTTTGGTCACCCTGATGTAAAAAAAGATGTTGAGACTCTTGAAAGAGTACACAGAAGAGTAACAAAGACGATCAGGGGACTGGAGACTAAAATATAATGGTTGCTGGAATTGGGCATGTCTAATATAATGAAAAGAAGGACTAGGGGTAACATGATAGCAGTGTTCCAATATCTAAGGGGTGCCACAAACAAGAGGGTGTCAAGCTATTTTCCAAAGCAGCTGAAGGCAGGACAAGAAGCAATGGATGGAAACTAATCAAGGAGAGAAGCAACCTAAAACTAAGGAGAAATTTCCTAACAGAACAATCAGTGGAACAACTTGCCTCCAAAAGTTATGAATGCTCCAATGCTGGAAGTTTTTAAGAAGATATTTGTCTGAAATGGTATAGGGTTTCCTGCCTGAGCAGGGGGTTGGACTAGAAGACCTCCGAGGTTCCTTCCAACTCTGCTATTCTTCATCCAACTGAATAATTATGAATCAGGGTCCTTATTAAGAAACAACGTTTGCACCAGTAGCTACCTGCACTGTGGAAATTGTTCAAATTTATATCTGTTTTGTTCCCATTTACTGTTTGACAGAATCAAGAAAAAGAAGAAGAAGATACCCTTCCTATGGAATCTGCTGAAATCATAACTGCAGTATAACATTATAGAAATTTTCCCATGATAATTATAGTGATGCCCATCCTTGAGTCAGCAGACAAGTAGCATGAAATTTATTGTTCCTTTTGCCAATCTCTATTCTGTCTCTGTTAACTCAGTTTTTAGTCACTGATTGTCAGCAAACATCCATTCAGAGTCATACATTATACACACCTTCAAACTGCCCTTGGTTTGTGTCAGAATAAGGGAAAAATACAGCTGACTTAAGGCTATTTAATTCATAGGTGGGAATGAGATGAAGGCAATGGCATGGGGGAAATGGCAGAGGAAAAAAATGTTACCAGGGCATGTTTATGCTTTGTTAGGTTCAAGAAGAGATATAGCTTATGTTCTACTTTGTACATTTCTCTGGGAGCTGCAATCAGGGGAAGTCTGTTTGAAATTCAGCTTCCAAATTTCTAGATCATTGGGCTGGTTTGCATGACTGGAACTGCATCAATCAGTTTCTTCCTTTTTCAAAAAAAAAAAAAAGAACTCATTAGATCAACTGTTTATTCACCAGGAAGAAGACTGTTATAAATGATTGGAAAACATGCTGCTTCAAAAGTATAATATACAAACACATATCCTCCTCTGAGGAGTGTTTGAAGCCAAATGTAGGAACATGTAGTTCAGTAGTTAGAAGATCAGAAGATCCATACTGACTCGAATTCCTATTGATATCTCTGAATAGTTTCAGAACACAAGTATTCATGAAGAGCTTCCTAGAAAATGTGTTTTGAATCTGAACCACACAGAACTATGTAAGTTGTATCTTCCTTTATAATTGCATGCAAATACACAAAGAGAAAACAGACTGAATCTACCTTTACTATCTATAACAAACTTCAGTATACATCTCATTCTTATTCCTCAAATGAGTATTTTTGAAATAATCTAAATGAGTAATTGTTGTGAATAGCAGGTGGGGCAAAAAAAAAAAATCAAGTTATGTAGCTAAGTATATTACCTTTACTGAATAAAATGCCCAGTATAGTAATTTACAATTATAAGACCACCTATTTTTATTTCATATTGAAAAAAGAAAGTATTGATTTGTTTATTTTTCCCTTCATTCAACTAGGCTTATGTGTCATTTTCATTTGCAATTGACCCTGAAAGGTTTAATTTCCTAATTTCAGTAATAGGATTAAAGCACAATGCTACCATAAAATATAATCAATTGCCTCCCATCAGAAGAAAAAGCAGTGACCTAATAACAATTAAAACACTCCCTCTGAAGAAGGGAAAAAAACTACTATAACATCAGACACCAAAGACTTGTTGAAAGAGCCAAGTTGTTAATGCTTTTTGAGAGCTCAAAGGGGTTGGAGTCAGCCAGATTTTAGGAAATGCTATTCTATAGAACTGTTTCTCAACCTCAACCTTGAAGATGGCTGAAATTTAACTCCCAGAATTCCGCAGCCAGCCACTACTATAGAATATTCTGTAAAAAAAGTCATAATAAGCATGATTGAAGGCACTCATGTACCCAGGTAATGTGAAAGGACACTTGCATGTCTTCAGCTAATTAACTGATACAGCATCTACAATGTGCCTAAACATGAGCATCACTCCTGCTTTGAATACATTATTAGATGTGGGATTTATAACTCTGGAATCTTCTAACATGTTCATGTTTCTGGAAGAGGGCAGTGAAACATCTGGCAGACAAAAATAATAATGTACAGAATATAAATTAGAGGCAACAAATTGTTCAAATCTACAGATTAATTAGGAGCACCGTTGAATTATACAAAGGTGTAATAAAAACTACTTGGTGGTTTAATTTTGTATTATGTATTATAATAAGAGAATGCATTGTATACATAAATCGGAAGACACATATTTCAGACTTATTTTTCTGTAGAAACTGCATTGCTGTGATACAAGGATTGCAAACATATATAACCAAGATTTAACCAAACTCCCTATTTCTGCAGCTATGGTAGTTGTATCACTACTGTTTAGTACTCCTATTTAATATCATATTGCTAAACTGCCCCATTTTAATCAAATATGGCTGAATGAGATGTTTGAGGATACCAGGACATAAAGGCTCAACATATTTCTATTATTCTAGAGCAAAAGTACAGGCCAATATTATCTGTTAGTACAGTAATCTTAATTAAGAGAAGACCTTTAGAAATTAAACTTAGTCAAAGTAAAAAAAATGTTCAGCATATCCAAAAACAATAAGTTGCTTTCAAATCCTCAAAAGGGTTCAAACTATTTTTCTGGTATAAAAATCTATTGATTAGTGTGAACCTATAAATGAACAAAAAAGAAGAATATACCTACAGAACCCTGGATGCTAGTGTTCCCTGTGAATATGTAAATTTAAATTACGCTTTATTTTTCATTTTTTTAGTTTGCTGGGATGCTCACTCTTTTCCACTATCATTACCTATTTTTTATTATTAAAATGTTAGATATGTAAATGTGTGCATCATCATCATCATGCTAGCCATTGTCTAGCCACTGCAGGATGAAGGCTTTTTCTGCATGTTTCTAACCAATATGGTCCTGAATTTTCTTTTGCCAATTGGGTTTGCAATATTTGCTGATGTTGTCAATCCCTCTTGCTTTAGGTCTCTTTTGTGGATGCTTTTTTTTATCATGTGGGATCCATTTTATGACTGCCTTGGTCCACCTGCCATTAGTTCTTCTTGCTATGTGACCAGCCCATTTCCATTTCAATTCTCTTGATGATATTGTATACTTTCATTTGTTCTCTAATCCATGTGCAGGTCTTTCTGTCTTGTCTTATAATGCCGAGCATGCATCTTTCCATGGCTCTTTGCATGACTCGTAGCTTTTGTATTGATTATGAGGTTAGTGTCCATGTTTCACTGGCATATGTCAGAGCAGGCAGCATACACTGATCAAAAACCTTTCTCTTCAGGCATAGGGGCAGGTTGTTCTTGAAAATTACACTTAGCTTGCTGAATGCCTGCCAACCACATTTAACATGCCATTCAATTTCCTTTATTGTATCACCTTCCATTGAGATGTTGGCCAAGGTATATGTAGCAGTCTACTATGTCTAGTTCTTCTCCAGATATATATTTTTTCTTTCTTCGCTGAACTTATTAAAAATAACCTGGCTCTTTTTCAGGTTTGTTTTTAAGCCAAATGGTTCTCCTGCTTTGTGCAGCTCTTGTATGTGTAGCTCTTCTGTGTCTTGTGAGAAGAGAACATGATCTGCAAATCTTAAGTGATTTAAATAGGTGCCATTGATTTTTTTTAATAAACATTTTATTGATTTTTAACTATAACAATCTCCAGTGCCTGGCGTACAGCGTGTTGTCTTGGTTTATATTTTAACAAGAAAAAAAAGGACAATAATAATTAATTAACAATCAATAATAATTAAATTTTATAATTCCATAAATAATATATTAATTAATGATATATCTCTTTGACCTTCCCTTCTTCAACCTTAGCCAAAATATAATTCTTAATATTTTCAATATATAAATGATTAGATAGAAACATTTTTTACATTTATACAAATAATAATAATCTCTATATATAACATTTTTAGCTTATATTATTCTCATAACCATCCTCTCATTAGTTCAGCATGCATCCTATTTTTATAGTTTTTGTTTGCTTAAATTCCCTTATATTCAATCCAATTCTTATCAGTCATAATTACTTCATATTAATCATCTAACTATCTAAATTTTCCCATTTAGGTACATCATTCCAATATTTTATGTCATGTATTATAAAAATACTATACTTTTTATCTATCTTATAATATCTAGATAGATAACATCCTTTTTAATCAGTTTATATTTCACTTATATTAATAAAAGTTACATCAACATGCTATTTTAACATTTCATATATTATAGAACATACTATATTACTTAAATCTTTTATCCTTCTTGTTATAAGACCCCTTTATGTTCAAAATTCTCTGTTCTTTTAGCCATATTCAAACAAATGTTTATTCACGTAATAGTCCATCTGGTAGGATGAGTCAAATCTCTTGTATCTGTCTCTGGTCTTCTTTTGCTGAGTAATTTTCCAAGTTGATGTAATCCGCTTACCCAGCAGTTCCTGTATTTTTACAAATGTTGTTGGGAATGCAAAAGATGAAGTAAGTAAGATAAATACTTTCTGTCTCCCAAACTTTGATGGTTCTCCTGATAATTCTATAGTCTATTCCATTTTTCTTGTTGTATCAGAACCTTGTAGATTTTTTTCCTGTTTGTGTCAAATTGTAATTCTTTTCCTTTGTTATTTCATCAATTTGATTATACTCTTCTAGTTTGTAATCTGATATCTGATTTGTTTGTTACTTTGTTGTTATTTCCTGGGTGTTTTTTAATTGTAGATTTAGATTGGAAATATGCTTATTTAAATCATCAAAGTTGTTTCGAATTTCCTCATGGTTTGAGTTTATTGTCATTTGTATTTGTCCTAACATTACATATATTTCCTCCTGGAAAGTATTTATCTTGCCTTGAAGTATTGCTTCTGGTGGCCCTTGATTTTCCAGGCTAAGTCCTTCAGGAGAAAATATAGAATGTGACATCCTGTCATTTTTTTTTATACGTATGTGATATCAATGTTGTCTCCCCCCTTCAAATAATCTTTCATCAATGTTTTAATTCAAAAGTCAATTGATCAGACACTCAAAATTCCAGTTCAGTGTATTAAGCCACTTTAAATCCTTCCTGTAGATTCTCCTCTAAAAGATTAGCCAAAAAGCCAAGTTTTTTTCCATAAATAGTTCTTAGATTTAAGCATCAGTCCAGGTGTTTTTTTTTCCTTTCAGACACTTTTTAATCTTATAGCTGGCTCTTCCTTTGTTCCCAGCTGTCTTCAAGGCTATTTGCAATTCAAAGGAACAACTTTTTCTTTGTTTCTAAGCATCCTGCCAATTTCTGAGTCCTTATTGTTAGTGTTCTGTTCTTGGATTCTCCACTAGATGTCAGCAGTTGTTTCTTTTTTCAGTTTTTTTTTCAATCAAAAAGTTATTTTTGTTATATATTTTTATAAATCCATCAAAAATTCTTTAGGGTATAATCTTGACAGTTTTTTAGTTCCCAGATTTATCCAGACTGTAGTATTTTAAATCAATTTTTAGTATATCTCTTTCCTCCTTTAATATTAATTCGCCGCTTCCATCTGTAAGGGAATGGGGATATAGTCCCCTCCCTTCACTTCTGGAGGTTTTCTTGCTTTGGGGATCTTTTCAAGGATTTAGTTAGTAGATAGAAAAAGAAGATCAGTACTCTCGCCAATTCCAAGTACGATGTTCACCAATGTTCAGGTTCATGCACTGGACTTTGGCTGCAAGTAGCTTGGGCTGGACACTGATCTCATGCTAGCCTTTCTCCTGTTAGGTTTGGAAGGCTTTCCCCAAATCAAACAAAGTGATTGCCATCACTTCATGATCAACGGGGCGCCTCTCCTTCACAGTCACCTCTTTGGGGAGACTTCGGACCCATCTAGGATCCCCCTGACAGGACGAAACTAGCCGTGGGGAGGGGAGGTCTGCTCTCGCACGGCCATGTGCTACGGGTGCAAAACCGGAAGTCCTGCCATTGATTTTTATTCCACCTTTTGCCCAGTCTAGTTTGCAAAATACTTCTTCAAGGCAGGCTGAGAAAAGGATAAATGATATCATATCATGTTGTCATACACCTCGTTCTATGTTGATTTCCACTTTAAGATCATTAAGGAAAATTGTCACCAATGTTTTTTTCATTTATTGATTGTAGCAAGTTTATGTAACTAGTGTCTACGCCTTGGTTGAGCAATGCATTAATTATTGCTTGCTGGAATATTGAGTCAAATGCACAGAGGCATGGTGTACTCATTGTACCTTTCAATGAGCTGCTGAACAACCTGGATGTGATCCATTGTGCTGTAGCCATTTCTGAACCTTGTCTGCTCCTTTGGCTGTGCATCATTTAATGTTCTCAATATTTTTTTTTGCTATTATCTTGGTGAAAACCTTGTAGGTGATTGAAAGAAGGCCTTTTGGTCAATAGTTCTTTAAATTATCTTGGGTCCCTTTCTTGTGTATAAGAATCACTTCAGCATTTTTCCATGCATTGGGTATTTTCCTTCTCTGAGGCATCTCAACTATAGTTTTGCTGGTATCTTATATAAACTGTGACTGCCAGCTTTCAACATTTCAACCGTGACACAGTTTATTTCTTGAAGCTTAGCCATTTTTCATTGATTTTATGGCACTTAATACTTCCTCCACTAGAATATCTGGCATTTCCTCTTTTGCGGGTATTGTTACTTTTGAGTGATCTTGATCTTTGTGTAGCTCTGAATAGAAATTTCCAATTATTTCTAACATTTCCTGTCTTGTTGTACACACAGAGCCATCTTCATGTTTTAAAGCAAAAACCTTCTTTCTTGTATTTATAAGCTTGTATTTTGCTCTATTAATCCTTTTGTTTTCTTCAATTGCCTTTTCACAAGCTTTACTTTAAACTGACATGTTTCTTCCTGGATATGTTTTCTTATGGTTTTGCAAAGTTCAATGTACTCCAGTTATTAGTGAAACTTCCAGTATTCTTTATTGTCCATTGGTTTTTTTTTTCATTAAATCACTAGTTTCATCAGAGATTTTTGATTGTACAAAGTGTTTTTCTGGTGGTGCTGTAGATGTAGCAGATTCAAAGATATTTTTGACTATTTGCTCATTTTGGTCCATAATGTTAATCTCTTCCAAATCTTGCAATAGAGCAAAGTGATTTGATAGATTAATTTCAAAATCACTGTAATCCTTTAACAGCTTATCATCTTTATTTTTGTTTTTCATGACATCTTTATCATTTTCATATTCTCTTTTGGACAGTCTATCTTCATTTTAGCTTATATTCTATGGTCACTTCCAATGTTAAAATGATTGATGACAGAACAATTGTAGAATATAGTTTTATCATTTGACATGATGTAGTCAATTTCGCTTGTGTACCAGATGGACTCTTTCATGTCCATTTTCTGATAACTTTTTTTCTGGTAAAATGAGTTCATGATATTAAGCATCTGTCCTTCAGCAAAATCTACTAGTCTCTCATTCACCACTTCCATATAGGCCAGCCACTATTTCTCCGGGTATTGTTCTTCCTATTCCTGCATTAAAGTCACCCATTAGTATTTTGTATTGGCATTTTTCTTTGTCTTGTCACACCATTGTAAAACTCCTTGAGCTCATCATTACTATAGCTTATTGTTGGCGCATAAGCTTGAATGATTTGAAGCTTGTATTGTTTGTTCAATTGAATGATGCATTGGGCTACTCTGTCTGATATACTTTCAAATTTTACTAGAGTCTTTCAGCTTTTGGTGGATGAAAAAACAAACTCCACCACATTGTCCATTTTTGGTACCTCTAGTGTAGAATAAATTCCCAGTATATCAAGTTCAACTAAATTTTTCCCTTTTCATCGTGTTTCACATAATCTAATGATATCCCAATGCATATTGTTGAGTTCAATCAGCAGTTTTTCTAGTCGAGCATCCATTTTCATTGTTCGAATGCTGACCATTCCTATGTCCAAAGTCCAAAGGCAGCCTGATTTAACCCGGTGATTCTTAGCACTCTCTGCCTTCAGGCAGCTCTTCCAGTTGTTGTGGATAGTTGCCCCAGGGCCTCCAGGGAATGAGGGCCATTTTTGAGATTGTATTGGCATGTAGAAGGTATAGACCATAAACTGCCATGCTGGTCCAGTGCGGGTTGTCAGATGTGATCCGTGTTAGTCTGGGGTATCCAACATGGCCTGTTCTCCTTCTATGATCAAGGCCTTGTCAAGGTGAAGGGGCTTTTGTAGGTAAATGTAGGCTATGTCATCAGATATGTAGATGTCCAGAAATGTATACATACAAATCATAATTTATTCATTTACTCATGTATACCACACAACTCCCAATTACTTTGGCTGGCTCAAAAAAATCAAAATGAAGAAATTACAATAAAACCAATAAAACAAGGGGTCTAAATTTCACTTGCTAAAGGCCTGAGTGAAAATCCAGGTCTTCACAGCCCTTCTAGTTCATGTTAGGATTACTGGTAGTTCTTGACTTATGACAACTGAGCAACAATTTCTGTTGTTAAGCAAGACAGTTGTTAAGTAAGTTTTGCCTATTTTGCAACTTTCTTGCCACAGTTGTTAAGTGAATCACTACAGTTGTTAAGTTAGTAACATGGTTGTTAAGTGAAACTGGCTTCTGTCTTTGTCAGAAGATCGCAAAAGGTGATGACATGATCCTTGGACACTATGGCCGTCATAGATACATACCAATTACCAAGTGTCCAAATTTTGATCACATTTTTTGCACATGTTGTATACATGCTTACACATCAAAGTACTGTAACTCCTTTTCAGATGATACAAGCCCCAACAAAACCTGAGTAGTGACAATCTGGTACTCTTTTCATGCCTCCTGGCACTTTTTCTCTTGAACACAATCATTTCAGTCAATTCACATGGGGATTTTTTCATTTTCAGAACCATCCCTTGGAAAGTTGTCTTAGAAATCACTCTGGCATCTTTCCATATATGTTTTTTTTTAAGAAAAGAAATACATTCTTCTCTAATGGTCTGCTTTGAGCAGGCCCCATGATACATATATCTGTTCAGATAAATGCATGGCACAAAATATTTGTGAACATGTATCTACTGTATCTTCTGCAATGAAGAGAGAGAGAGACACAGAGAGAGAGAGACAGAGAGGGGCAGTGAGAGAGAGAGAAAGAGAAAGAGAAAGAGAAAAAGAGTAAAATCTATTTTACAGAATAAGTGAACTTCAGATGCAACAAATTTGGGTTATGATTTCATCCCTGAGATGAAGTTTGTGATTTCCAAAGTAGTCCAGACACAAGTATATTTTGTGCAAACATCAGTGTTACTTCTTCTGTTGTCATCCTGGCAATCTCAGAGAGTTGGGTGTTTGTGATTATAGCACCTACTATAATTTAACCACAGCTTCAAAAACTTGAAAGGTGAACAGAAAATGAAAAAGAGTAAATTTGACCATAAAGCAAAAATTAGATTTACTTGAGCCTCTGGGATGCCTGCTAGAATGAAGTGGTATATAAGCTCCAGCAAATAAATATTAGACTCAAAAGAATTAGTTGTATACATCCATCAAGTTTATGCCATAAAGAAAGAAGCCATGTCAGATATTTGTAAAGCAAAGGCAGCTGAAGAAATACATATTGTACTATTATGTAAAAGTTAGTAATAGAATAGATAACTTTGGGGAAATAATAAAAAAATGGTGCAGGAACATCACCTGAAACAGTGACGAGCAATTACAGTATGGGAAGTAATCATACAGAAGCAACACATTATGAAGACTCAAATAAAATTGGACACAGATAACTAAGTGAAGTTTTTTCTTCATGTTTTGCATATAAAATTAAGTGTCTTCTTGTCTATAGATATCCTTTTTGTGGTTAAAAAAATCAACTTTTACATTTAATGGACAAACATACTTTCCTTCTGAACGGCGCATTAAATTGAAATTTATTGCATATATACATTTGTGTGGAGCATTCCTGGTTAACATATGTACTGAACTGTACATACACAGCATCTACATGATACCCTTGTAACATTTGTGGCTTCTGTCAGGAAGGACTAATACAGGGTTAAGAAGAGATGTCAGAATCTAAAAGAAGATGGAATCATAAAAGAATAATAATTAGTGTGGATGTAATCTATTCATCTCACATTAAAAAAACCTGTTCAGCAATTTTATGAGGCTGAAATAAAGTTTCTCAAAGTTCATTTCTGTGTCATCTGGGAACTCTTTGTGGAGACCTTCTTTTTTCTATTTCTATTTTTAGTCCAAATTGAGTTCTTTGTTCACGAATATTATCTACATGGGACAGCCTTTAAAGACCATTTGGAAACTGCAATAGGTACAAAATGCAGTAGCCAATTGTTAACAGGTGCTGTATGCCAAGAATCCATTGCATTTGGATTCCAATCAATTTCTGAATACAATTTAAAATGTGAATTTATACATAGTCCTGCATAGTGTGATGCCGAAGCACCTTCAGTATGGCTTCCCTCAACTACAATCTATCATTCGGATATAAACAACTCAGGAAAACTGTCAATAGTTCACTAAATTGAAATCAGGAGTTGTTTCTCCATTAGGCCTCTTTTTTAGGAGGAAGGGGCTCTTTCCCAAGGAGCAAAGAGACTATAAAACTTGGAATCTTTAAAAGGCAGGAAAAGAGCAAAGATGCCCCCCCACCAACACTTTGTGGAGTATATCCAGTAGTTATACCCGTTAACTAAGGGGGCAAAGCAGCAAATTCAAAGAGCCTGGCCCCAATGTAACACATACTGAATAGCAGAGGAAAACAAACCAAAGATTAACCTTAAGCTATGTGCCCAAATCAACCAAATAATCAATCTGGATTTTGAAGGACCTTTAGAATATTGAGGCTTTGATCAGTGTTTCTGATATGACATTTATCTCAATTTCTCAGTATATAGTAAAAGGTCATAAGGGAACACAAATAAGCTGTTGAACACAATATTTAGAATAATTCATTTCTCTGGACTAGGACACCCAAGCCTTTTACTCTGCTTTCAAATCTCCAGACCTGAGCTTCAAAGAAAGCATAGTGTCGCTGAAAAAGCAGCATATGTCTTTTGTTTCCTTACTTTCCAAATCTTTCATTTAGAATTGACAGTATTAGGTCTTTACCATGAAACTTGAAACATCAGTGAGCAAATACATGCTATGTGTTTTAAAAGTAAACTTTATAGTATATGCAAAGTACACTAATATTTTCTCCCTGAACACCACTATCTTTAGAACTTTTTATGAGAATGAACTGTATCTTGATGAGAAAAAATGAGATTGAAAGAAATTCCAGTGGAAACTTACAAACTGGAAGAGACTTGCCGATGTTTACAACATGCTAGTTTCTGATCCTAGCATAGGTGAATATCCAGATAACTTCTTATTCCCTTAAAATCTTTCATCTTGCACTAGTTAGGATCAAACTATTATGAGACTTGAAGGAATCTTACACATTCTATGGAGATATGGCCATAAATAGTTTGGTTTACCTTAAGTTCCCACTCTCAAGTTTTTACCACAGCCCTAATATGACATTTGTTGTGGGATTCAATCCAATGGGATTGAAAATGTTCAAAATCATTTTTACTGTTTGCATTTTTGAAGGTGTCCAAAAGCAACAGTATCTTAAATTGGTAAATGCCATTTTAGCAATGTATAAAGAGAATGAAGGAAATATTTTAAAATATATTTTTATAAAATAATTACACCAAGTGCATATACACATTTTCAATTATTTAGTTTGAAGGTAAAAGACTCCTTCATCGAATCCTGTAATAAGCAAATTAAAAGATTAGATAATTTCAGAAAGCACAGAAAATATGATTTTGCTGTAATACTGTTACAAAGCTGGATTGTAACTGCAGAGTCAGGAAGTTTAAGAAAGAGCTTAAGCTTTGTATATATCCTAGAGACTCCAAGTCAATAAAATAACCAATATTGAAGGATGTTGATTTTTTATTTTAATTTTAGCTTCTGTGTTTTGAACCCAAGTAGCTTGCATATTTCTCTCTCCAAAATTATTTGCATTCACCTGAAGTAAACATCCAAAATTATCTAGCCACTTCCATATGCATTATCCAATTATAATTGGAAAAAATATTATTGTTCAAATAAAAAGATGCATAAATTAAATTGTATTCTGTTCTTCCAGAAGCAGAAGAGATAACCTGGTTCACTATTAGTTTCATAATTCATGGACAACAACTGTTCAATTCCTTTCCCCATATTTTTTTCAAGAAACACAATTTAAAGACTATTCTAATAACTTGCCATATTTAAATTCAGTTGCATTTTTATTAGATTGCTCAGTGATACTCAGAAATTGTTCTGACCTTACCCATGATTATTTCTTTAATTTGCATCTCGTTTTTACCTTCTAGCTACATGTCTTTACTGTTGCAATTAAGATCACACCTACTAAATAGAAAAATCTAGCTGCTCCAACACACTTTGTTTAGCTTTAGGCATATATACATTTGTCTTTTTTTCTATTATAGGTACAATAGCTGAAATGGACTGTGAACCTCTTAGAGACATATAAAAATAACGACACTCCTTCATTATGTTTATGTTTCATGCATTTTCTGAACTACTATAATCATGCCAGTAATGTCAGAAACATCAGCAAGAAATTGACAAGATGGGTCATCTACCAATAAATTACTTCTAAATGATTCAAGCTCTGAGCTTGTCATTTTTGCTGGGCATGAATATGATGTGCTTCATTACTTGTTCACTCCCACTGCCTACTTTTTTTAGATGGTTACACAGGATGGGTTTTGTTAATCATAAGCAGCAAGATTTATAGAACTCCCTACCAAATTCAAGGGCATCATGGAGGTTTTTAAGAAGAGATGGAGGATTTTAAGAAGAGAGTCTACAACCATTTGTCTGTTATAGGGTTTCCTGCTTGAGCGGGGGGGGGGGGGGTGAACTAGAAGATCTCCAAAGTCCCCTTCAACTCTGTTAATCTGTTATTTCTGTTATTTTTTCCTTTCTCAGAATGCAGATTATTTCTATACTTATTGCAGAAATATACAAACACTAAAGACTTGTTATAATCACGTAAAACGTTTTGCTATTAGAATAGAATAGAGCTGGAAGGGACCTTGGAGGTCTTCTAGTCCAGCTCCCTGCTCAAACAGGAGGACCTATACCATCTCTGACAAGTGACTGTCTAGTCTCTTCTTAAAAATCTCCAGGGATGGAGCGCCCACCATTTCTGAAGGCAAGCTGTTCCATTGGTTAATTGTCCTCACTGTCAGGAAGTTTCTCCTTAATTCCAGGTTGCTTCTCTCTTTGATCAGTTTCCAACCATTGTTTCCTGTCCTTCTCTCTGGTGCTTTGGTGAATAACATGACCCCTTCTTCTTTGTGGCAGCCCCTTAAATACTGGAATACTGCTGTTTCTTCTCTTCTTTAGACTAGCCAGACCCTTCATATGTTTTAGACTCCAGGCCTTTGATCATCTTAGTTGCTCTTCTCTGAAATTTTTCCAAACTCTCAACATTTTTTTCGTGATATGGTGACCAAAATTGGCTGCAGTATTCCAGGTGTGGTCTTACTAGGGTTTTATAAAGCAGTACTAATACTTTGTGTGTTCTTGATTCTATGCCTCTGTTTATACAACCCAGGATTGTATTGGTTTTTTAGGTTGCTGCTGCACACCGCTGGCTCATAGTCAAGTGATCGTCCACTAGGACTCCAAGGTCCCTCTCACAGTTACTGTTTTTAAGCCAGGTCTCGCCCAATCTGTACTTGTACCTTTGATTTTTCCTGCCTAAATGTAAAACTTTGCTTTTCTCCACTCTGAAACTCATTTTGTTGGATAGGGCCCATTGTTAAAGTTTGTCATGATCTTTTTGGATCCTGAGTTGTTTTCTGGGGTGTTGGCTACTCCTGTCAGTTTGGTGTCATCTGCAAATTTGATGAGTTCCCCTTCAATTCCCTCATCTAAGTCATTTATGAAGATACTGAAGAGTACTGGGCCTAAGACGGAATCTTGTAGTACCCCACTGCTTACTTCTCTCCATGTGGATGTAGTGCCATTGAGGACTACTTGCTGAGTACGGTTTGCCAGCCATTTACAGATCCATCTGGTGGTGATGTTGTCTATTCCACCTTTTTCTAGCTTACCAAGGAGTAGGTTGTGGTCTACTTTATAAAATGCCTTACTGAAATATTAAATATTACTTAAACAAGTCTTCCTGCTTTATCCTAAATTAGTATAAATTGCCTCTGTTTCTAAAGTGAACTAACACATTTTAACAGGGGAGTTAGCAGTTAATATGTATTTCAGGGTATCCCAATCTTTTAGGACCACTGCACATATATAGAATTATAAAAGCACGTTGCAGGCATTTTCAATAAATAGCTGCCAAATAAAAAAATAGCTTTTTAAAAAATAGCTACTCAACATCTATTGAGGTTTCAGCTGTATATTCACCTTAGTAATCATCACTACTGCAATCTAGCTGGGCAATAGTCTAAGGGAAAAAGGAATCTTGTTCAAAAACCTTTGCTAAAATTCTTGGAGTCCAGCAGCTGTTGTGAACTGCATTAGTGCTTTGTACTTGGTTCTGCATTTTCAAGAGGACACTTGAATGGCACTTTGCTGCTTGAATCATTACAGTTCCACGTAATTAAGAATGTGTATGGTTACATTAAAGACTAATAAACTGTTAATTTTTAAGACAGAAATCTCCCTTTGTTTCCTGGCAAAGTAACTAAAGAAACCAGCATGGAAAATAATGCTTTCTAGTGATCCTTCACTCTGTGTGGATTTCTGGAGGGCAGGCCAGTTCTGAAATAAGAAATACACAGTTCTAGGATTAGTTGTTAGTATGCCTTATTTGCTTCTACATTATTATTTCCTTAACATAAAACCCTTAAAGTAGAAAATATAAGATATGATGCAAATTGTGTTTCATTCATATTCCAAGATATGTCCTCTCCATTAAGTCTAGCAATGAAAACAGCTATCATGTTATTTCACATGTGAAAACCTAAATTTATATTTTATCAACCTCCAAACCATTTCAGTTTAGGAAACAGCCTTTGTGTATGAAGGATGCTCCTCAAATAGAGTTCTATATTTTGCATTTAATACTTAAACTGAATTGGACTCGGGAATTTCCTTATGTTAAATATACCTGAAATGACCTCATAAGTTGCTGGCCCTTTATATTGGGGCTGTATATTAGATAAGCAGAACATGGTCTACTGGGGAATATGTCTAAATTTTACTTGAGAAAGTATAGTTAGAAATAGCACAGCAAAAGAGCAGAAATAACCCTCCAATACTTCTTATGAGCAATTTAATGTATGAGATACTGCATTTTGAGAATATGGGAAAGTTTCAAGGCTCCCATGTGATTTTTCTGTTATTTCTTCCATTATTCTATCTTCCTTTAGATTGTGATGTGCAGTTTATGCAATTTCTTTTTCCATTTATTGCACAGTTTGCTATAAAATAAAATATCATCGCTATAACTAATAAATCAGAAAAACATTATTTTGAATGTCACATAAAATGTGTTCCAATGTTAGTCTTAAGAATGTGAATCCCTATCCTTCAGTTTAGATGGAAGAACCCACTCTTCAAAAACTATGCTTGCTAAAACTGAACTACGTTAAATAAACTTCAGTTTAAATTGCAATTGTTAAAGCATGTTTGGTGGCTAAAACCAAACACAACGTTTAATTAGGGCAAGAATTCAGAGGATTTCTTTTCTTTTTTATCCAAACACAACTTGTTTATTTAGGGCAAGAATTCAGTGGATTTCTCTGCTTTCTTATCCATTTTGATGTTTTGATATTTTTTATCCATTTTGATGTTTTTGATATTTTTTATTCTAACTTCCTAGTGGGTTTACTGATTTTTATTTTGGGAAATTTTTAAAAATATTTCTGATTGTTAGCTGTTCAAAGCCTTCAGGGATAAATGCCATATAAATATAATAAACAACATCTCAACTCTTGATCTATAAGTAGCAGGACTTCAGCTATCAGAATAGCTGCTGGGAAATCAACTCAGCCAAGGCTGGAAGCTTCCTAAAATTCCTCAATGGTATTGCTAAATGTTTAATTTTCCATAAGGTTGAAAAAGAGATAAAGGGAACAGCTTTTTGGAAAGTAGAAAAAGTGATAGAAAAAAATGAAATCAATGAGAAGTTCAAATAAAGTAGCAACATCCTGTTGTGGTTCAAGATAGTATAAAAAAAGAAAATGAAGTCTAGCCATACGCTCACTAGATTTTAGGAGAGCCAGTTTCAAGAAGACTGGAGTACTACTAAGTTGAATCACTTGAACAGAATTTCTCAAGATCAATAGGAAGGTTGAGAATGTCTCAGAAATACTAGAAATATAATTGTACGTCTTTCTAATAGGCAAAAAAGAGCCAAAAAAAATGTTGCACAATGAAAAGGGGAATGCATAGTTCATGGAAGACCATGCTGTAGCTAATGTCTGCAGAAGAAAAGTTTAAAAGGCTAAAGTGCAAAAAGAATTTAGATTTTCCAGAGAGCTAAAAATACCAAAAAAGCCTCTTTTAACTATATAAAAACAGTAAAAGAAAATGAAAAGGGTAGGTCTACTGCTAGGAGAACTGGATACATAGTAGTAGATAACAGGGAGATAGCAGAGATTCTCAGCTCCTAATTTTTTTCAGTTTTCTCCCAAACAAGAATTGTGTTCAAATGGATCTAAGCAAAATGCTTGACAAAAGGAGGAAGCAGCATTCAGAGTAAGTAAAAAGAAATAAGTGAAAATGTGGATATGATAAACAGGTATAAGTGTCTAAAATCAGATTTATTACATCCAAGAAAGAGCTTATGGATACTATCTTGAAGTTACTTTTCCTAATCTTTGAGAAATTATGGAGGACATTCATAGTTCCAAAGGATAGAAAAGAGTTATTGCTGTTTTTGTCTTCAAGAATGGGAAAGGGAACTTAGGTAAGTATAGACAGTTAGATATTGATACCTATTATGGATTTTTCCAATTCCAAGCCTGAAAAAGTAAACCTAATTGATGCTCAACTTGTAGTGACTGTCTGGAAATGCTAAGTGATCATCTCTGACTGGAGTTCGTCCCATGTCAAGTGGCTGTTGATTTCAAAGACAAAGATCCTCATATTGCATAAGTGATAAGCCCTAAAACCACACCATCAGCTAAAGACAGCTGAACAGTGGAAATCTAAGTGATTCCTCAGGAGAAGAGTGCAAGAATTCCTTTAATAAAGCAAAAACAGAAACTCCTGCTGTAAAAATATTCTTTTGATTACTTCACTTTCTTGGAAACAATTCTTCTGGTTACTTATTTGCATTCCTGTCTTTGCTTTGGACTGGCTTCTATGGCTTTCTCTAGCATTAGACTTTCTTTAACAACCCAGTTTTCCTGCCTTGAAGTATTTCCAGCCCATATTTATTATTATGGAAGTAAGGACTATGTCCTGTTCTAAACAGAACTCTGGCTGATTTACAGTTCTTTAGGGGAGCTTATCATTCAGCATCTAATATAAGTAATTTATGACAATTTATCACAGATTTTTATATACATGTTCTTCTGCCTGCTTTCAGTCACAGCATTGCAGCAAACAATGCTGAGCCAAACTCTAGAGTATATCATTAATCAATTGGTTTGTGAGTTATTTACAAAGACTGGATTGCTTGACAGAAGGCACTGTGGGTATATCAAGAATAGATCACTCAAAACCAACCTGATCACTCATTTTCATACAGGGACCAATTCAGTTCACAGAAATACAGTGGGCATACAGTATCATGATTTCAGCAAAATAGTTGACATTAAATTCCTTGGTATTCTAATACAGAATATGACAAAATGAACTATTATACTCAACAACTCTATGCCCATGGCCCTAAGTCAAGTTATAAGGACTTGTTGAGTGGCATACTACAAAGGTTCATTCTAAGCTGTGTGCTTTTCAACAAATTTATAAATGTCTTGAGTGAAGGGTTAGAAAACATGATTATAAAATTTGTGGATGACAAAAACATCTTAGCAGACATTATGAAGATTCAGAACAATTTTGATAAATTTGAACTATGGGTAGAAATCAGTCGGATGAATTTCAGCAGGGAGAAANGGAGAAATGCAAAAACCTACATTTGGGCAAGAAAATTTAAAGACATGAATATACACTTGGGTGTCTGATTAGAGAAAGGCAGTGGTGGGATTCAGCCAGTTCGCACCAGTTCGGGAGAACTGGTAGCTAATTTTTTGTTGCCCAGGCCCAGAATGGACTTCTGGAAGCAGCATCCACACAGAGAACTGGTTGTTCACATATTTGAATCCCACCACTGAAGAAAAGACAATGATTTCATTTATTAGAGACTGAAAAACTCATAGGGACCTTTTGCTGAAAAAAGAAAAAATGAATTTGTGATTTCTGGATTTGATGATTAGAAAGAGTAGTGTATAGAAAGATGGAAATTATGTCCTGTAAGAAATTTATATATAATTTCTATATATAAATATAGAGCGAGGCTAGGGGGTCCATATTGGATAGTAGCACATATGAAACGGATCCTGGGAGTCATGGTAAATCTCATATTGAACATAGGACATCTTTATGATGCAGCTGCAAAATAAAGCAAACTAAAACAAGCAAAGCCAAATGTAATCCTTGGTTGAATTAATAGACCGTATAGACATATAGTGTCAACACAAAATAGTCATAACTTCCTTCTATTCTGTACTGGTCACAATGAACTTAGAATATTACTTTCATTTCTGGCACTAAAATTTAGGAAGGGCATTGACAAACTGGGCCATATGCAGATGGTGATAATAGAGAAAGTGATAAAAGAACTGGAAGGAAAAAAAATATGAAAAACAATTGGATGTGTTTGGTATATTTAGCCTGGAGAATAGAAGCATGGCACAATAGATGTCTTCAGGCATCTGGAGAGAAGTCTTGTAGAAAACAGGGCAAAATTCTTTAGAGCTGTTCAAAAACACAATACAGGTAGTCCTTCCTTAACTTACGACCACAACTGAACCCAACATTTCCATTGCTAAATAAGAAAGTTAAGTGAATTTTGCCCCATTTTATGACCTTTCTTGCCACGGTTATTAACTGAATAACTGCAGCTGTTAAGTTAGTAACATGTTTGTTAAGTGAATCTGGCTTCCCCATTGATTTTGCTTGTCAGAAGGTCGCAAAAGATGATCATATGACCCTGGGATACCACAACAGTCATAAATATGAGACAATTGCCAAGCATTTGAATTTTGATCATGTGACCGCAATGTTTGATCCTGTGACTATTGGGGATGCTGCAACGGTGGTGTAAAAAATGGTCATTTGTCACTTTTTTCAGTGATGTTATAGCTTTGAACTAAACAAACTGTTGTAAGTCGATGACTATCTGTATAAGTATTTTGAATTATTTTATACTTTGAAAAACAATCTGTAACAATGTTGATTTAACCTTCATCCTAAATGTTACTAACGGCAACATTAAAAAGTGCACTAAACTCAATTCCTATCTACAAATAAAAAAACAGTATTTAATAAAATGTTATATGAATGTATGATGCTAAATTTTGGCAGGGTTTTTTTGCATATGGTGATTTTGAATTAAAAATAGATATATGAAATTATGTGTACACCAAAGAAACTCCCAACGTATTAATTTTATAAAAATAAACAAAAGCAAGCAAGCATTATTTGATCAGAAAACAACCTGGAGATGTACAAACAACATATTCCCCATGAAATCCAACATTTTTTATGTTATTATCTCTCTCTCTCTCCCTCTCCCTCTCTCCCTCCCTCCCTCTCTCTCTCTCTCTCTCTCTCTCTCTCTCTCTCTCTCTCTCTCTCTCTCTCTCTCTCTCTCTCTCTCTCTCTCTCTCTGTATGTGATTTAATTATATTTACAGAAGAGTTTGTGGTGTTTTTTTCCCTTTTACCTGCCTTTCTGGGGAACAATGATCCAGTGGGGATTTTATTGATTTTGCTAACTATGTCACAGTCCATTTAAAACAAAATGACATATGGTTTTGACAGGAAAAATGATTAATTGCTATAAAAAGAGAACAGATAGACTTGAGTGATGGTGACAAAACAATAACAAAAACCCTCTTAGGAGACAGGAAGAAAACAAATATAAAATATGGTGCTGTAAATGGAGTGAATTCTGCTTTTTATGACAGTTGTAGAAGGAAGCAATTCTTCAATCTTCTTTGTGTAAACATGGATTCTCATGAGAACATTTATCTCCAGAGAAGGAATAGATAACATCAGGATGCACCATTTTATGATACATGAAAGTGATAGTGATAGACAAATCATAAAGTTTTCATAATCAAATCTTATCTGCTGATACTTTGTGCTTTGCATGTATTACTTATGGATAGTTTTGCACAGTGGGAATTGTACCGCAGTACAATGTGGGAGAAGCAGTGGAAATACAACATGGATAAAAAAAGATCATTTTCTTCTGTGAATTACTGGCCAATGAATCCTCATAATATAAGTGTCCTTCCCTATTCTCCTATGCAGGATTAATTTAAAATTCTTATAATAGCAATAAAATAGTTCCACCTGAGAACTCTGACAGTCTCTTTTCATACATAGTTTTTGTACAGTTAAAAACATTTCTGTTACCACACTGCAAAGCATCCCATACATACGTAATAGGGAACCTAAACAAAAACTGTCTCTATAAAAATACATTTTCTAGATCCATCTAACTACCATTTAGAAAGTGTTCACAATTGAAATTTTCTCCCTCCCTTCCCTCCCTTTTAGTATTTCCAGAATCACCTTAGTTTTTTCAAGTACTCACTATCATACCTCAGCTTTAAAAAAAAACAAACACCAAAAGGAGGAAAATCAGGATATTTGCTAGAAGTTCTCACTGGATCCAAATACTCAGAGGGTCTCTCTACCATCACCTCTTTTTATTAGTTTTAGATTCATTTTAGTTAGTGCCACAGAGCATAACCATTTTTAAGTAAGTTAGCATTTGAAACTGGTCTTTCAATAGGGGAGTTCAAAAAGATGACATAAAGGTAGCATCTGTTGTTAAGAGCTCCCTCTAAAGTCTCTATTTAATTTAATTTTTAGCTCACTGTTTTGCTTTTACTTTATCCCATTTTATTTTACTTCTATTTCTTTTATTCTTTTTCTGCTGGAGACCTTTATTTTTATTTTATTTTTAAACTGGACACTAGTATTTTTATCATCTCTCCTGTGGGAAAAGGAAGAAGAGGTAGTGCTCACGTTGTTTCTCAGACTTCACTCAAGCCTACTAACCAGCTCAAAATTAACAGATTCCTAAAATCTTATGGTACTTACTTGAGATAACCAAATGTTTCCTACTTTTTCTGATAGCCTCTCCAAATATATATGGCTCCCTAGAATGGGATCTCCAAGTAGAGATAGAGAGCTCTCAACTTTTAGACCTTTTTGCCCTTTCAATATTTGTGTCATATTTCAAGGATCTACTATGGTATTGCCCGGTTTAAATTTAAAGTGATATCAAGGCTTGTACACCCATTCACATTTACTCCTCAACTATGGATATCCAGTTATGGATAAAAGGAAGCTACATCAGCAAGGGTTAAAGGTAAATTAGAAATTATCAGACTAGCTATTCTAAGAATCTCTTTCATGTGTGATGGGCAGCTAAATGAATATGATAAAGAAATAAATATTCATGTTCTCAAATCTGGCATTATCCAGATGAGTTGGACTTTAAGCACCATAATTATCAGCCCAGCTGACAATTGGAAATTACAGAAGTAATTTTAGAACATCAGACTGAGGAAGATTCCTTCAATTTGACCCAAAGTTTGGTGGAAACTTCCTGTGGATAAAAGCAAATTACACTGCAACACTTATCTCAGTGGTGGGATTCAAATATGTGAACAACCAGTTCTCTGTGTGGATGCCACTTCTGGAAGTCCATTCTGGGCCTGGGCAACAAAAAAATAGCTACCGGTTCTGCCAAACTGGTGCGAACCAGCTGAATTCCACCACTGACTTATCTGCAATCTATTATGACAAATATGCATGAGATGCAATTGACTTTTTTGGTCTGGTGCAATTCTCAAAGGCTTGAAAAAACAGGAGATTTAGCAAGGAGTAAAAAGCAGCTATAATGCATAGTTACCAGATTATCACTGGTTTAAGGTATTAGAAATTATAGAAACTGTCCTAATAAATACCAGTAAAATCATGTATTATTTAACTTTAATCTTAAGTAACAAGAAATCAAGGAGTCCTCTGCTTTGGGACATGATCCTGCTCTACTTATTTCCAAGTCAACCCGATATAATTGCATTTCTTTTATAATATAATAGAAAACAAAAGAGTTATTGATTTCATGTATTGCAAATTGCCTTGTGGGCTGCAAATTGCCCATGTCACATATACAGTGCAAATCAAAGAAAAACGTTTATGGGAGGTGTTCCTGTGGTCCCACTGATTTATTACCAAGGAACTGCTTAAATAGTGAATAGAACTAAGTAAACCATGATTTGGTGACTTGGTTAAGATGAATTTTATTACTACCAACTTGATCATAAAAAATATCATTCATTTCATTTTGGTTCAGAAGGAATGATACTGTTTTATCTTCAGAGCATCTTTAAGAGATAACTATAATTCACTGCAGTACAACATTTAATTTAAAATGACCCTGTATCAATGGCTTTTCAGTTTTTCACTATTTTATGTCCTATGTATATTTATAGAATTAATTATATTCAAAAAATGTCTTATAGATGAATAAGGGCTACGTGTAACAATAAAAATAATCATCACAGCTTCTGTTTGCATTTATTTTGTGGATGTTTTTGCTTTAATATTTTTTCATTGTTTCACAATTTTAAAATTGTTAGCTGCCCAGAGTCATTTGATTGAATTGGGTAGCTATAGAAATTAAATTAGAGTTTCTTCCTGTTATGTTGAAACATAAATAGGCAAGCACATTGTCATAGTTTGGTGAATACTCTTCACTGCATGTTTGAATAGAAAACAACAAAGGCCACCATTATAATCCCAAACCAGCAAATTTGAAATACATACTAACCAGATGAAGATCCATGCAAGGAGAATTGTGTTTGCATTCATTAATGATGCAATCATCAATGTCTTGGTCACATATTTGTCCAGCATACCCAGGGTTGCAAAAGCAGTAGAAGCCATCAATAACTGAAACAATTATTTTTAAAATGTTAGCTTTGTTTGTACAAAGGAACATTATCACTGGCACAACAAAAATACCTAAGTACATCAATAATAGAAATGCACATTCAATTTAAAATGCAGATGAGAAAAGAGCCCAATCTAGTAAGATGCTTTCTGTAAGCCATAATTAAATGAAAATGAGATGTGGAATCCATTGCCAGGATTCCTGATGATTAGCATCTATATTAAGCATCATTTATCTATTGAGCTGATTCAGCTGAAAAAGGATAAACCTATCCCTTTTTTCTATCCAGATTGCAGCCATTAGAAGGAGAAGCAATTTAGAGATGCTTGAGAAATTCAATCTCTGTGATCTGATTCACTGATCTGATTCATATCTTCCAGGCTAACGTACAGATCATGACCTTATCCTTCAGATTTCACACTTTCCAATTTTGCAATGCAGTACTCAGATCAAAAACATACAAAAATGCATGTCAGAGATTCATAAGTGTAGAAAAGATGTTTAGACATGCTTTTTTGTAAGACAATGAGTTCAAAACACATACCGAAAATATCACTTTCCTGTGGATTCATCTAAGAAACAAATGAATGTACAAAAGTGAGGGATTATGTTTGTGAAGGAACACATTCATACTCATAACTGTGCACTTATGCTGTTCCAAATCCATCCCTTTCTTTTTCTCATATAAGTGAACAACTCTTAATTAATTGGCAATAATAGCCAGTCATCTCCACCTGCAACAGAGACTAAACTACATGGAAGAGAGAGTACACAGATATTCTCTATCAGCATAATAATCATAGGAGAGGAGATTTGCTTGCCAATAAATAAACACTTTATGTAAAGTAACATTGGACTTTTGTTTCACCTATTAATGTTATCTCTTATGTTTTTTTAAAGTATAAATTATACAGTTATGACTTGATACTATTTTTGTAGCTGAAAATCCAAATATTCTGGTCAGTGTTTTAATGTAGGTCAAATTCAGTTTAATATTGAAATGTGCAAAATTGAAGTCCTCTGATCCACCTTGTATATATAACTTTCTACATGGCTTCCATCTACAGACAATGATTTAGGAAACATTATCCCTGGTTTTCCAATCATAGGGAAGTCTGTGACTAGATGAAAACGAAATAGGTTTGGATCAGTACTGAGAACAGCTGGATTGCATTTGCTATATAAACATTATGGCTTCACATGGAGTTTGAAGATGGAGGGAGAGTTAGATAGATCATTATGTGACTTAATTCCTCACAAACTGCAGCTTCAAAGATTATATTTCCATGAAAATTTTATCTTCTACAGCCATCCAACCATCTTTGGACCAAATAAGAGTAATGAGGACAGCCTTTGCATTATTTCAATGATGGCCGTGAAGCTATACAGCTGGGAGGGAGACAGCCAAAGTCTATCATGTGCAGTGATATGAGCTGAAAGTCCTCATAAACTTTTTTTAACAATTTTTTTTTTTTGTTATATTTACTGTAAAAATAAATTCCTTCCCTTGCTTCTGTGTCTTTCCCAAATGGGAAAAATGGATATTTTAAATCTGTTATTTTCAAAAAGGCAGTAATGAGAGAAAGAAGCATTTACTTTCCTGGAGGGTTAGTTTTCAGACTGTATCTCTATATTAAAAGGAGAGTGTTCAAGAGCTGATGTTTGACAGGCTTGATCAGCTTCTTTCATGTGCAACCATGTCTCATTCTCACCCTCCTAAACTACCAATCAGAATTTCCTACTTTTCATCATTAGTGAAGTAACAAGTATAGAATCTTTGGAGACTTGCATCTATACAAGGGGCTTGGTGACAGCAACGACTGCAGTTCTTACTGGCATAGATTTATTATCGTCTCACACAGGTCCCAGAGTTCTTCATTATTTCTAAGATTTACCATGTAATTTATGCTGCCATTCAGTCTTTGCACATTTAACTGCTATTACTTTCATTAAATGCTCTGAGCCCTTTGTTCCAGTGATAAACTCCCTCTGTGTGTCTCTCTGTGTGTATCCGTGTCTGTGTAAAAATCCCTGGGATAGATACTTGGATTTTTCTGAATTCATGGATTTACTGTACATGATTATAAAAAGAGCACATACTCTCTCTTTTAAGTTGAAAATTAAAATTATTAATTTTAAAAATGCTTCCAATCTTAAGCACAGAAAATTCCAGGAGGCGACACTGAATATTTTTTGCCAAAAAATATCCACTTCTTTGAAAATTAATGCAAGAGTATAGGTAAAAGGCAATCTATATATAGTATGCAAGAGTATAGGTAAAAGGCAATCTATATATAGTAGTTTAAAAGCACCCATGGAGGACTGCAGATATACTCAGTCCTTACACAACTAAAAGTCTCAGTTATCAGGACCCTTAATTGCAAGAAATAGTGCCTCATAGGATAGCTAAGGTACCTCGAATGGGTAACTTAAAGAATGCATCTAAGAGTATAGGTAAAGAATGCATCTAAAGAGTATAGGTAAAAGGCAATCTATATATAGTAATGCAAGAGTATAGGTAAAAGGCAATCTATATATAGTAGTTTAAAAGCACCCATGGAGGACTGCAGATATACTCAGTCCTTACACAACTAAAAGTCTCAGTTATCAGGACCCTTAATTGCAAGAAATAGTGCCTCATAGGATAGCTAAGGTACCTCGAATGGGTAACTTAAAGAATGCATCTAAAGTTCAGGACTCCTGAGGGAATGAAATTTGGAGAATTCGTGGCTATTTCAGGATGTTCCTGTGGTCATGTGATTCTCATTTTGAACATTCCCTGAGAGTTTCCCAGCCAGTCTCACAATCTCTTGCTCCTTCCCCCTCCCAGCACCAAGGAATTGACTTATCACGTGATTCTTAAAGTAGCAACAACTTTAATGTATATGAAGAAAGGCCTGGACTGTTTTTATTGCTTTTCTGGCACACAACCATGCACATTATCTATATCCCATCTTTGTTCAGGAGCTCAAGGCACATATATAGTGCTCCATCCTCATACATTACTTCACAACAAGCCTGTAAGGTAGGTTGGGCTGAAAGTCAACAAGTGAGCTCCTATGGCTGCAGATGAAGAGGATTGCATCTCTCTGGTGTCAATCAAATACATTAGTCACTATACCTTAGTCCTTGCCCATCCTGTTTCATTTTTCAAACTGCTTCCTACTTTGAAACTGAGCATAGATCAGCATTTCCTCAGCTACTAAAGAAGAGGTAGAGTGGTCCCAATCTAGCCCTCAGAAGGTCAAGTGATCCTTTTTAAAAATTGTTTCTCACAGCTTCCTACAACTCAGTGGAAAAGCCAGCAAAGATTCTAAACTCTCTGAGATGAGAAAAGCAATGGACAACATTGTGGTAAAAAATTAAATGAGATTAAATTAAATAAATTATTAAACTAAAACAATGTCAACATCATTATGCCATGTGGAAAGAAAGGAGGGGACATCATGGTCAAGAGATGACCCCAAAGATTGCCAGGAGGCAGAGAGATAAAGAAATGGAGAATGAAAAGGTTGCATGTCTCCAGAATGACAAGGAACAGTACATGATAAGATAAAAGATGGAGGAGGAAAGGGAAGATCAATTCAAGAATATCTGGCAAACACCGTAAGAGTTCCTTCAACAACAAAACCTCAACAAAGAAAGAGCAGAGCAAGATTCACAAGTTTGCAATGTAATATTTCTAAGGTGACCAACTTTTTTACAATGAAAAGGAGGACACAAATAAATTGAAGAAAAAAATATCGTAAATAAAAGAAACATTTTATTCATTGCAACAATAATACAGACAACTTGCATGTGCAAAGTTTGCCGGCCGGGTGTTTTGGCGCGCTCAGCAGCAATTCCTATTGGCTTTCGAAAGCCAATAGCGGGAGTAGCACAGCTCATGCAAAAGTTGAAAAAAACCCATCCAAAAAGGTGCCGGAACGCCGTTCTGAGCGTTCTATGAGAAAAAAAAAGCCCTGCAGATTAGTCTTCAAATATCGAAAAGGAGGACATGTAGGAGGACACTTTTCAAGGGAGGACAGAACTTACAAAAGGAGGACTGTCCTCCCTAAAGGAGGACGGTTGGTCATCTTAATATTTCTGCTGATGTTGGTGCCATGGCCAAAGTCTGCCCTAACTGTTCTGCCTGGAGAAACCACACATTTCTGCTGTATGAATGGAAAGATCACAATAGGCAATGTGATGAAATGTGCAGCTGGAGAAGAGGTGTGTGGGGAGGACATTTCGACACTCACAATGTAGCTTCCCAGGGAGGAGGTAACACATTCTAGAGAGAGGCCTAAGATAAAAGACTGCACAGTCTTAACTGAATGGGGGGAAGAAGTCTCAGAGTAGTCCTAGTCTAGAATCTCCAAGGGCACATACATTTAGGTTACAGCTTTAGCTTGATGAGATTCTATCTCTTAGATGTAAGGAAATAAAAAATAAAACTTGATTGGATTTCACTGTGTCATCTTTGGGTTTAGGCCTATTTGCAGCCTCTACCTATTGAGCTCATCAATTTGTATAGCCATGATGAACCTATCACAAATGAGTTCAGGAAGAAGATCAGACAATGTAACTGCCCTTTCCAAGTGACACCCTTTTGTGCCAAACAAATCATTCCAATGAGAAACAGATGGAATTCTTTGATAATTATTCAAGGGCAAATCCATCATTACATAGGACATTTAATGCTTCAGCCATCAAGCCAAATTTATTCAAATGGATCCTCAGGATAGCATAGAATTGAGAACTGGTATACTCCACAAAGATGGAATTCAATATGCGATTGTTCAATAATTGGAGACATGTCTATGATAATGAAGCTTGTACATTTCATCTCTTTAACTTGCAAAAGAACAAATTTGAGACATGTCAGAAACTTCTATTGTCACTGATCTTGAGACAGCATTTGAACATGAGAGAAGGCTCAATGCACAAACTGCTA
>NW_015387456.1:102553-115809 GCF_001527695.2 Protobothrops mucrosquamatus | reverse complement strand
ATGAGATCACAGTACTTGATACATAGCTGAAGCTGTTGCATGATACTTTATGAAAGGGATCCAGTAATTGTTTGCCTTCAAGTGCACCTTCCACAACAGCATTAAGTATTCTTTTGAGAAAATACTGATGTGCAACCAAATAATGATGTGGCAAGAATCACTTTAACAGAATTCATTGATCTTTGCAAACACAGTCCATTTGCAAAAAAACACTGTTCTATGTGGATATTCCAAGATTCTACACCTGGACTAATAAGAGAAGGGAAATAAGAGAAAATTGGGAAACGATTGCAGGAGTTGTTTGCAACTTTTGAAGCCAATGTTCTGGGTTGAATGTATATATTTGGAAAGAAAGAACATAAACCAAATGGTATCCTTTTAAAAATCAACAAGGAAGAACTCTGGGGTCTAAAGTATGTATCAACATCAAGCTTATAAATCACTACATACCAGGACAATGCAGGAAAACTAAAGGAGAATACAAATGAAGGTTGGAAATTTTAAATAGTCTTTTGGAATTCTCCAGCAAATTTATGTGACTAAAAAAAAAAGGAGTAGAAATTTTCCCTGAATTTCTCCAAGGGAAGGAAAACGCCTTCAACCATTTTTCAAGAAAAAAAGATTCTTCTTTAAAGATGACAATAGCACCAGTATATGTACATAAACTTCCCTTCTCACTATATGGGTAGTCTGAGTCTTCCTCAGTCTCAGGTCCTCTACCAGAGGCCTGGGAGTTTGAGGGTTGTATGCAGGATCTTTGCTGTTCTTTATACAGTACTACACTCCTGGATAGAGAGCTCTGATGTCATGTCTGGGATCTGCTGGAGCCACTCTCCCAGCTTACAAATCATAGCTCTAAGTGCTCCTACCACCACTGAGACCACTTTGGCCTTTTCTTTTCACATTCTAATTCTTCCTTCTTTACTCTGCCATGACATAAGCTTAGTCTATATGTTAAATGTTTCTCTTAATATGTAAGGCTTTGAGAATGCAGCTCTGGCCCCACCTGCCAGAGACCCCCTGGATCTCCCCCAACCCTGCCCGGCCCCCACAGGCATCCCTCCCCACGAGCAACATCGAGATTATCACGCCCACCTTGGCCATACCCACCCAATCTGCCATGACCACCACAGCCACGCCCACCCAGTGGGCCATTCCCACCTGGCACCCGGCGATAAATAAATGGGTTTTGGGTTGCAGTTTGGGCACTCGGTCTCTAAAAGGTTCGCCATCCCTGCTCTAAGACTTCATTTTAGCAACTGAAAATTATTCGTAGTCAACTAAATAGTGCAAAAGGTACTTTGGCTAATTGACGTATCAGAAGAGGCACCTCAAAAATCACGTTAGAATTTCCCCTTAACTGCAGTTGGGACCTCTGAAAACAGAAACCTTCATGCTGAAAAGTGGGGCATTTGGGCAAATCACTTTTCCTTCTAGTAAGCTGCTGAATTGGACCCAAAGTATGCAACTCTGGTTGTTTGAATCTAATTTCTCTAACATGACTTAAATCTGCTCGTGTTTCTCTGCAAGAAGCATATTAGCAATAGACAGACTCACCATCATAGCAATATCCATGCATACAAGGGTTGGAACTGCATTCATCGATGTTGATCTCACAGCGAGGTCCTGTAAAGCCTTTTATACACTGGCACTGAAATCCAAGAGGAAAGGCAGTTAAGTTTAGCTCTTGTAGACATGCAGCTCCATTTTCACAGGGATTACCACCTTCACAGGGTCTGAATTCACAGTTCGAACCTGGAAATAAAAGGAACAAAATATATTTAATTTATGTAACTGTTTACAGAACTGTTGTAATTCTGTAAAACCTATGTATGGGATTGTGTGTGGGGGGTGGGTGGGTTGTGCATATGTAAGTATAAGCTGACATTTCCCTGCTTTTCAACTTCAGAATGAAAACATGGTCATGATTCCTTTCCCAAAGCAATGTATGGTTTCATAATGAAAATTTACAATCTATAATCAAACAATATTTTCATTACAAGAACATGAATTGCTTTTTGTGATTTCTTTAGCCATCATAGTGAACTAGCTCATGCTATGGGAGAAAAATAAAAGTCAAAACATTTCTTGTGGATAAATAAAACAAATCAACACAAAAAGATGACACATGTCCTCATGAACTCTGTTACTATTTAGCAAAATAATTTTAATAGGAAAAAAATATTACCACCCAAATTCTGTATATTTATCCCATAATATCATTATATTTATGTCCAGTAAGGTTTTCTTCTTATTCTGATTTTCCACCATTTTTAAGGCTGTATCTATACTACAAACGTAACATGTTTCAATACAATGGTGCATTTTCCCCATGGATCCTTGTCCCCATAGTTTTATGAAAGTATATGCTGTTTGTTAGATGCTTTTGTAATCCAGGAACAGAGTTTTCAGGATTTGTAGGGTGAAACACCTGATGGACTGTACTGTATACTTATACCCATACCTAAGAGAACATCTCTTTGATACAACTGATTTTTTTCCCTGGATGTGATACTACTGTGCTGTGTAAGAGCCATATCCTAAAGAACAGCCTTTAGATTTTTATAAATATGTCTATTTTTTCAATGTTTTATGAAAATTCCCTACTCCTATAAGATTTACAGTTGTTCAGTGTAATAAACACAGATATTCATGTAAGAAAAATATTATCTGTTAATGAGATGAGGGACCAATAGCTTAGCTCATTCAAAGTGATAGATGGATTACACTGACTTCTAAAAGCCTTTTATCAAACTATCAGAATACTATACAGCATGAGACCTTTAAGTTGACATATAATTATAAAACTGATGTAAAATTGAAGAAAACATAAGAAAACATTTCTTTACAGATAGGAGCATCACTTTATTTCTTCCAAACAATCCAGATAAATTATATCATTTAAATGAGAGGATATAGAATAAGTAGCATCTATCTACACTATGTAACTATCTCCTTAGAATTCACTGCAATGTATTAACTTGCTGTTAAGATTGCCTATCAAAGTTTGCACAGGATTTTTTTTTACTGTTTCTCATTTTATGATTTTGACTGGCTATTTAGTAATTCTTAATATTTTTTATAATTTGAGGAAATTATGCCCTGTTTGTAAAATATTCTGAAAAGCTAACTGACTGTCCACTTTGTAGGGATGGCAGAGGCATATTTAGATAGCACAAATAGCAGTGATAATATGAGCATAGTTTTCATAGATTTCTATCTATGATATCCCCCTGCTGATGCAGGCCAGACACTACCACTTGACTTCAAGGGAAACTTGACAATTTATGTAGTACACAAGCGTTTTATCATATTTTCTCTTCTCTTGTAGAGAATCCACACTTCATAATTCCCTACATGAGCAGGCATAAATCTAACATTTAGAATTTTTTTCATACTCCTATATAATACAAGACTGTGAGATAATGATCATATGTTGACTTTATACATAATTTTATTGATATTTCCATTGATAAATAGGTTCAGGGGTGCATTTCTAAGTTACTAGATTCACCTCAGTCAAAAACAGACAAATGTTCAGCTGAAATACAGCATTCAAACCACAATGAAAATAAGGGGAGTCTCTCTGAAAGATTGGAATCATAGCCACGTCAAATGATTTGTGACAGCAGCAATCGTATTAGTAAAATAACTACAGCTTCGTTCTAACTGCTCATTTTCTAGGCAGTGTTAATTCAGAGATTGCCATATATAAATAACGTATGTCAGCTGACATCCAGATACTGGCATTTATATAATAAGAAATAAAAAACAGTAAGTTACTCTCCGGGGTTCCTTTGTGATCCATTCACCATTTCAAAGGCTGCCCAGTAGAGATTATATTATATTGCTTTGATTTTTCTGTTGTTCTTCATTAGCATCACCAGAATTGCAATGCTGCTTGTGACAGCCAAGACCAGCCTCCAACAACAGAGTTTACTGCATTTTGCCAATAACATTCTTTTTTTTCCCATGGAGGCTATATCTTTGGAATCCCTAAGAAGCACAAAGTTGGATTGCCCTTCAAACTCCTCTTTGGTATCTGACGTCACCATCTTCAAAACTGTGGGCCTTTAATTTTCAAAACACATATTTTTTATTTTTTATTTTTGATGCTTTTTTAATTCTTTGCACCCTCATCCTCCTTATGCCGGTCTTTGACTCCAATAAAGGTTTGATTTGATTTCGCACAGAACTTTAAAAAATCAAATTCCAATGCAACAAAAGATGTTATGATATGTGATGAATGCCATCTTGACTAAAGGAAAGCTATTTGCCATTCTCTGGACATGTAGCCAGCCTCCTCTGGCAGAATGTGCTTTGCCCATGTATGAAGTCATTGTGAGAATATGTGTATCTCCTCAATCACAGACTTCTAATTAAACCTTTTTGCACAGATTGTATTAGCTTTTATTTTCCTACAGAAAAGCTCAAACCCTTAAGAAAGGGTTTGATTGCCATGTTTATTTTTTCATTGCTTAGTTAGTGGGAGGATGAGATTTGTGTGGTTCTAATTAATATATGTGCATTATTGAACTTTCAGAAAAGACAAAAAAGTGGGCTATACATTTAACAGTACTTTTCCCTGCATTTAAGGGTCTCACACACTTCAACAAAAATAAAACATTTCCCCCCCATTCAATTGTGTTCAGTTCTCAGAGACTGCCTGAACAGCTCCTTGAAGGTTTCTTGGCAAGATTTTTCAGAAGTGGTTTGCCATTGTCTCCTTCCTAGGGCTTCCTAGGCCCAAGATCCCCAGTTGACTTTTTGCCTAAGGCATGACTTGAACTCAAAGTCTAGAACTAGAACTCAATCTCCCAGTTTCTAGCCTTATGTTTTAACCACTTTGCCAAACTGACTTTCAAAGCCATATTTAGGATAGAATAGAGCTGGAAGGGACCTTGGAGATCTTCTAGTCCAGCCTCCTGCTCAAGCAGGAGAACCTATAGCATCTCAGACAAGTGACTGTTTAGTCTCTTCTTAAAAATCTCCAGTAATGGAGCGCCCATGATTTCTGGGGGCAAGCTGTTCCACTGGTTAATTGTCCTCACTGTTAGGAAGTTTCTCCTTAATTCCAGGTTGCTTCTCTTGTTGGTCAGTTTCCAACCATTGTTTCTTGTCCTACCCTCTGGTGCCTTGGAGAATAATTTGACCTCCTCTTCTTTGTGGCAGCTCCTCAGATACTGGAATACTGCTATCATGTCTCCCCTATTTCTTTTTTTCTTTAGACTAGCCAAACCCAAGTCCCACAGCCGTTCTTCATATGTTTTAATCTCCAGGCCTTGGATCATCTTAGTTGCTCTTCTCTGAACTTTTTCCAGACTCTCAACATCTTTTATGTGATATGGTGACCAAAACTAGTTGCAGTATTCCAGGTGTGGTCTCACTAGGGTTTTATAAAATGCTACTAATACTTCGCGTGATCTTGATTCTATGCCTCTGTTTATACAACCCAGGATTGTATTAGTTTTTTTGGCTGCTGCTGTACACTGCTTGCTCACATTCAAGTGATCATCCACTAGTACTTTAGGATTTATTTATTTCAAAAGCAGTTGAAATAGGGTTTATTCCAAAATAGCCTAGTTTTTCAATATAATCAAGTCCTAGAGTTACCAGAAGTCAATACAATTGAGTGGAGGTTTATGTTATTCATTAGTTTAGGGTTAGCAAGCAGATTTTCCTGATAGGATTAAGCAGAATGTCATATGCAGTAAGGTACATGAACTGGTGATATTTGTACTAAGAGGGTTTTGATGGTTTACTTTGATTACATTACTGATTACAACTACCTAGAAGCTCCAATTAAAAGTTAGTAAAACTATAATTAGTGTCCTAGAGATCATAAGAGAAACTATTTTTCATTACCACAGAAACTAGGATTAGAAATAATGCATATAAGTTGTAACTATCTAGAAAATCATTCTTCATAAGGAAGAACCATTTCCTTATGGTAAATACCACATCTTTTAACATATCTATGGAGGGTATGGTTTCTCCTTCTCTAAAGGTTTTTAAGATGGTTTCCTCTTAAAGGAACCAAAGATGGTTTAAGATTGTTTTCTTTTTTTCACATTTTAAGATTATATAACTCTTGTGATCGCCCCATCTCCATAATTATGTGATTCTAGGATTAATTGCAACTAAACACTGTTGAAGGGCACCAGACTGGGTATCTTTTAGATCAACAACCACAACTAGTGTAGAATTTCTGTAAAACAGTTCTGGACAAGAACCATAAAAAAAAAGATATGGTTCTTTACGTAAGGAGAGTTGCTGAGAAGAACTTGCATCAATTGTTTCCAAAAACAATCCAGCATCAAAGATATATAAAATTGTGTTTTATGGAGCAGTTTTTGAAAAATGAATACATTTGCATGGAAATTTCTTCAGGAAAAAGAAACACTGCACCTGAAATGAGATAATGTCAACTCCTACCTCCTCTACTGCAATTGTGTCAAGTTCCATAATTTCTACTGCAACTGTTTACAATATTACATAAAAACAAAGAGTGTCAGCTGATTGTATACCGAAAATGTATAATTTCACTTCACAAGGAATTAATAAAATAGCAGCTTAAGTGCATGGAGAACAATAAATGTTACATTTTGTTTACAAGAAGAAAATAAGATCAACAGATTCGGGCTGATGGTTGGGTAAATTTCACATATCAAGATATACCCTTCCACACCTGCGTTATATGTGAATCATACAAAACTACAAAAGAATTGTTGAATGGTTGTTTCTCTCCTCCTCTTTGTACATGCTCTGTGTGCATGTGTTAATGTCATAAAAGTTTTCTTGGATTTCTTAGGAGAAAGTAGCATTTAAAGTCACATTCAATAGATCCCTCCTCCAGTAGCCGTGTTTAAGGATTAAAGTGGCAGGATATATAAATCATTCTTGTATAATTTAAAAAATAGCATCAATTTCAATAACGACTTTTCTTTTCTTGCTGTAACTTCATCATATTTGGTAAACAATATTTGTATCACTGTGTTAGCCAGTTCCTCTGTGTTCCTGTTACTGCATTTCTAATATCAAAGCTAAAAGGCTGTTCAAGGTTACTCTGAATCAGCTCAAGGTCTTCCATAATAAATTAAATGAAAATGATTGTGTAGGATTTACAATGCCACCTTAAAAAAAATCTTGTAAGATCTAAGCTAATGCAATATGCAGCTGAGAGTTAAAATGATCAAATAAGGTTTGATTTGTATAAAAAGCATTTTACTTTCCCCATGACATATTTTTCAGCTTCTTTTAGTAAATGACTGAAATTATTTTAACTTGCTCCATAAAAGAAATCTACACTGCAATTTATGGTCACCCTCAATTTGCCCTCATAGCTTAGAATAATGGCTTTTAAGTAATGAATTGATAACATCACATTCTAGAAAACAACAGGAAACCCGTCAAATACCTAAGATAAATTTTCATTGGTTTCATTTATTTTTGTCGATCAAATTAAGTATCTTGGTAATTTTCTTTCATTATTTTGGTTAAGGTTGACATCTGATGTACTGTACATTAGCTAGAATCTAGCATAGACAAGTGATAGCAGTGATGGCATATATGAGGCACTCCCAATGATAGGGGAAAAGTGATAGTTTTCAGCAATATTAATGTATTGTTCAAGTATTTGTCCCACCAGGATATAAAGTTCCCTTTTTCCCTGAAATGAAATTATGTAAACATTAGAGATGGCAGAACATTATTCACACTGGCACAGTGCTAGTGCTTTTGCCATAAATTCTTCCTTAATCCTAGGGATTGCTTTGTCCATGAAGTAAAATAGTTTGCAATAAGGCTGAAGAAGCTTTAAGCTTTCTATAGCTTGAATTGCTTTGAATTACAAAACAACATCATCAAGGAATTTATAAATATCATCCCAAAAATCTTGGCTGTACCCCCAGGACTCTTTCAATTATTGCTACAATCATATGTTGAAGATTCAGGGGGCGAAATTAATAACTACACGACTACATTAAGTGTATTTAATGTGGTTGTGTGGTGCTTCCAATTAGTTAAGAAAAAGTATTTTGGAACATATGGGAGAATGGTTACAACATATATTTTTGGCTCATTAAAGCAATGGTATCAGTTTACATTGCTCATCTACAGCAGAAGCTCATAATAGAATTACCTTAACAAAATACTTAATTCTGTGAAAGAAGAAATCTGGATTATACCTTACTTTTTATGACTTAAGTTTCAACAGTTAATCTAGTCAGTATGAGATGCTTTGGAACTGAGCTTTCATTAAACATTCTGTTTGTTGGTTTCCACAGAATTATCAAACATTCTAGTCTTTCCTCCCCTCCCCGCCTCCCCAAGTAATAGTGGCAGAGAAAACAGCAGTTAACAACTTCAAAATACACTGCAGAGAATCACAAGTAAAGAACCTCAGGCAAGCCACACAATCATGCTTAATGCAAATAAGAAACGCACTGACAGCATGCTGAAGAAATAAAAATTGTATGCCATACCTGCATAAAGTTCTGAAAAAAACAGAAATAGATTCGTTTATTTCCCAGAAAAACAAATCTAAACTTTATTTCTATATAAAGAATGTCTGCAGTATTTTAATTATTAAATAAAAACACGTACTACGTACACGTACAGTAGGTACTACATTGTGTTATTTTTCTAAAGGCAATTAAGTCTACAGTTATGTAAAATTCTCTCTAAGTATCTGGAAAGCACCGTTGATTTTAAAAGATGGTTTGCAATATAGGAATAAAGAAGATTTGGAACTTCACTCACATAGTGGGCAGCAATCACAGTAAAACTCAGACTTACTTTTCAGACATGTATAGTAGGAGTGCATTGAGGATATAAGCTCACCATATCCTGCATCTTTGTCCATGCAAAAATATGAATATTAATCTAGAATGACTATGTTCCCAATAATCCTTGAATTCTCTTTCTTTCTTTCTTTCTTTCTTTCTTTCTTTCTTTCTTTCTTTCTTTCTTTCTTTCTTTTTTTCTTTGGCTGCCCATCTTACAAGACATGATTCTGGGTGGCGTACAATTTAAAAAAAAATCTATGAAACCATTGTATTAAAAGCACTTCACAATTTAAAAGTATTAATATTATTAAAAGATTAGGAGAGAACATTAAATGTTAATGTAGCCACCTCATTAACTTGCTATTTCCATGAGACCCCCACATCTGTTGACACAGCCAAGTTTATAATTAATTAAATTTAATTTGTTAAATTTATATGGCTGGCCACTTGTGATTTTGGATGTGATTCTATTATTCTTTGGTTGGGAAATGCCAAATGATTGTAGCAAAATTGTTTTCTTTGGCTAAAAGTACATCAGGGTGTATTTAAGTCATAATTGAGGCCAAACTCCTTATCCATAAAGGCCATACAACCATCTAGAAATATTAATTTTTGAAAAGATGATTCACATGTTACTTGTATGAACAAAATGGAAGAAAATTTAAGAACCAAATACAGAAGAAGCAGGAGAACATTTTAGATTCTTCTTATGGTGTCTGGAATCTATAGTAGTTATGATAGTAGTTCTTTGCATTTTTCCACCCCACCTTGTTCAGTGCACTTTGTAATAATCCAGATAATGATCATGAAAGAAATCAAAGTGTTTATGAGCAGATTTTGGCATCTGCATTTAATCAAATTTCAGCAGCATTATGTATTTTTTTGCAATATGTAAAGGATATGCCCTGTAAATTGTACAGCTCAATCAGAGATTCAACTGGAAATCACAACTTTTATATTTCAGCAGAATCCCATATTTCAGAAATATTAGATGCAACCCTCCAATGAGACACATTAGAAAACACATAGCCTGAGAATCATGATTATGGAAAGCATTCAATGGTCATGTTGGAAAAGGTAAGGGCATAACTAAAGGGCCTGTCCTGGAACTACTGAGGCAGAGGTATCTTCCAGAATGTTTGGCAAAACCTCCTCATGGCCTCCCCAGTTACTTTGCTTTGGCAAGAGTCCAGTCCAAGTGGAAGTACTGCCTGTTCATGCATGTGAAGACCAGCTGGGAAAGCCTCTGAAGCATCTACCCAGAGCCTTTGAGGGAACACAGCTTCTTCCATAGTTCCATCACATATGCTTTCCAAAATGGCTCTCCAAAAACTTTTCTCAGACCCTTTGAGAACTAATTCAGAATTTAGTCAATTACCTGTATTCTTTCTTGCCTCTTTTATAAGAAGTTAAGGAATGTGCTTTGGTTTTAGTTATTTGTTTACTTTTTTCTTTTAAATTTATTATTTATTATTATTTTAATAGAAATTAAAATAATAAATAAAATACAGCCCTACTTGTTGTGTTCAGGCGCTAAGTCATGTGGAGCTCTTCATGACCCCATGGATCATAGCACACCAGGCCACCCTGTCCTCCACTGTCTCCCTGAGTCTGCCCAAATTCATGCCCACCGCATCAATGACGCTATCTAACCATCTCATCCTAATAGCTAACTAACTGTGAAAAACTGGTAAGAAAAACTTTGAAAATAGGAGTGCTCCTACAGTCACATTAATGAGATGGGCAGCCATATAATTTATCTAAATACCTGGAGGCTAAAGATGCAGCATAGCCTTCTCCAATTTGAAGAGACACTTGTACGGCAGGCTGAGGCAAAGAGGCAGTCCCAGAACCAGCGAAATCTGGGGACTGGACAGGGGACAGATTGTATCTGCCCTCAGAGTGGAAGGGACTGCCATTCTCGAATTGGCCTTTTTAGCCACACCAGATGCTGTTTTAGGACCTCTTTCCAGAGCATGATACCATAGTCTCTCGAGACTGAAGGACGCCAATGATGATATATAAATTAAGAAAAACTGCAGCCAGCAAAAATAGTTCTTAATGTTTGATCATTTCTGGTTTAATCCTTATTGCTGTACGTTTGAGGACCTGCATTTCTAGGGATCTAGCAGCATTTTTATTTTACAAGCACATTCAAAATTTTTACTGAATCAGGAAGCATTTAAGGGCATAAAACAATATTCTTTCTACTAGAAATAATACTATGAATGCCACATCTACTTATTCAGCCACTTCTACAATAGTTGCATGTTATATAACCATGAAATGGTTTGTACCTTGAGCATGTGATGCTTGTTTCAGCAAACTGAGCAAACAAAAACATGTTCTAAGTGTGGTTTCCTTCATAGACTGGCAAATTATACTTCCCTACACTGGCATGCCCCAACTATACATAATGCAGTTGACACATTGAACCTTTATACTTAATTTTGTATCTTCTCAATATGCTATTTCCCCTCTTCTGGTGACTATATAATGCCGTATACTATATTTTTCTCCATGGTTTTAGGATGAAGATATTCCTGTCTGCTGAAGCATAGTCAGGGATTTTCTACTTCACAGGTTCTTTGTACATGATAAATTCAACACATACATTGAGATTGTAATAATTAATAATACAGGTTCAAGAGTCACATAATGTGTAAAATTCTAGTGAACTGGTTCTATTATTATGCAAAACTATAAGTATGCTTCATCCACAGTGGCTAATGCAATGCACCAATCTAAAAGAAAACAAACCATATAATGACTTTATTTATGTATTTGTTAAATTTATTTGCTGCCTGTCTCACTGTGGGGTTACTCTAGCTGGCTTACAACAATAATAAGGAAGAAATGAAAAGAATGTAAACAAAACAGAAGTAAAATAATAGAATAAAATAAACAAATAATAAGTGAGCCCGTCTTAGAGGAAAATCTGAATCAATTTTGAATTTGGAGAAAAGTAAAAGGGATAAGGTAATGTCAAAGCTAAACAATTTATGGTGTCATAAACCAGAATGTATCAATAATTCTGGGAATGAAACTGATATGGAGGAAAGTTTAGAAAAATATACTTTTGTGAGCAACCCTGAAGATATTATTGAAGACAGAAGAAAATGATTTGAAGGAGAAAGTGGGAAGAGAAGGGACAGAAGAATCCAAGGTGAATGGTTTATTTCAAGTGTAAGGAAGGCTAATTATCCCCAAAGGAAATACCTGAAAAAGCTGCACAGCTCAATTAGGTAATCATTGAAAAGGAAAAATGTGGTAATCACTTTTTTCTTTTTTGCTCACAAGATTATATAAAAAAGTGCTTTATCAATCCATCTTTTTAAAGGTCATTTCCCCATCACAAAAAAGACAAATTATAGTTATAAGACACTTTAGAACAGGAAGTCATACAGATTTCTGGTAAAAAGATTCTTTATGGGTTCTAAAGTCTGTAAAATATGATTTCAGTAATACTGAAAAAATTCAAAATTTGTGTCAGTACAAAAATATTTACAAAGGGAAAAAAAATTCTTAAATGATTTTAGGGATAGCAGAAGAAAAAAAAAGCCTTGTTACTGCCTTCTTCAAGGTTTGTTTGTTTGTTTGTTTTCAATTTCTTTGTCCCATATATAGTATAAATCTATACTATACTATACTATACTATACTATACTATACTATACTATACTATACTATACTATACTATACTATACTATACTATACTATACTATACTATACTATACTATACTATACTATACTATACTATACTATACTATACTATACTATACTATACTATACTATCCCTGCATTTGGCAGAGATTTCCCATCCTAGTGCTAGTGCTAACTTGGTCCCACTCTTCTTAGTTTCTTCAAGATTAGCCAAAGTTGGTTAGGTGATATCAACTGGAATTGATCGCCATGGAATGCTAACTGATTTCAAAGAGGAGACAGGAATAGAAAGAAGATTAAAAAAGTGGATACACCATGAGTGCTAACACTGCTAACAGACCTCACTTCTTACATAAATTGTTTGTATGCAAACATCACACTGGGTTTGAACAAGAGAGCAAACAATGGACTATAATATAAATATATATGTATTTATATGCAATAGGGTGAATTCTACCCTCACAATTCTAAGAGCAAGTATGCATTCAAAAAGATAAATACTTCTGTTAAATATGCTTCTAGTTATCCTGGTTTTTGTAGGCAGGAAAGTCAAAGACTACTTTGAAGATATGGACCAACATTCTATTAAGAAAAGGGAATTTCAACTAAAAGCCAGGAGAGTAAAAAAGTTTAAAACTTTAATTTAAAACCAAGCTTTCGCTGGGAGCTCCCAGCATCATCAGGGTTAGCAAGCCAGTCTATGGGTGTGCCTTAAGTAAGGTTGTTTGACATCTGCGCCCGGCTCCTAGAACGCGTGATTGGCCCCAACCAATTAGCCTGTGTCCTAATTGTTCCTATCACACCTGCGT
>NW_015387456.1:85294-100382 GCF_001527695.2 Protobothrops mucrosquamatus | reverse complement strand
ATATATATATATATATATATATATATATATATATATATATATATATATATATATATATATATATATATATATATATATATATATATATATATATATATATATATATATATATATATAGTTATTCAATATATATAAAATTATTCTATCTATCTATCTATCTATCTATACACACACACAATTGTGAAATTCTCAGTCTCCTAAGTTTTGCCTATTTTTAAAATTTTGATCATAGTTTTTAGGGTAAATGAATACATTTAAAAAACACTAAATTGAATGCAGCATAATTTAGTGGCAGTTAAGAGAACTTTTTAATTTTAAAGACATGATGCTAGAGTAAGTGATTGGTTGCTAAAGTATTTTTAAAAGACTGGTTTTTTTAAGAATTAGCAAAAAAAATGCATTGAAACATGCTAACAAAACATAATCTTGAGAATAGCTGAGTTTAAATTTTACTCCTTCTTGGATCTGAATAAAATAATTATGATTTTCCCCTGTGAACACACACATGGCATTCAACTCTTATTTTGTGTTTGCTATATTTGTTAGTATCTCCTCTAATAATGGAAGCAAGTGAATGAATAAACAAAGTTTATTTCACATTAGTCACAGCCTAAGAGATAATTGGCCAGTCACTTTTGAAGCTTGCATTGAGAAAATCACAGCCTAATAATTCTGCTTGGAAGAGTGAAATCAGTTCAGACAAGTGGCAGAAATGCTTTCTAAAGTTAATTTTGTTTACCTTCCCTTCTCCCTTGGTGTTCATTACCTTTAAATGGAGCCACACACTGGCAGGAATAATTACCGGGCTGGTCAATGCAGGTGCCTCCATTTTTGCAGGGAAAAGAAGCACACTCATCTAGATCACTTTCACAGTGCATACCTTTGAAAATATAATTGAAGAGCCAGCAATTTAATAAGACAAGCAGGTGCCAATTTATAATTGTTCCATTTGTACCTTAAGATTCAGGTCCATTTATTTTGGAGAAATAAATCTAAATCACAGAAATAAGGTCTTTACATGCATTACAATCAGAGTCTTTATTTCATTTCATCACCACTAAGCTTTCCTGCCCCAGAATTACACTCCTAATTTCTAAAAGAAGCATGTCTGTATACCAGATAAAGACAAATAGGTCAGTTTCATTTCTTATTGGCATAGCCTTAAATTTGTTTTGTCGTGTTTCAGCATTTTTTTTCTAATATGCAGCATGAAAATATCTATGTATTTTTATATGCATTACTCTGAATAGTTGTATTGTCATAGGCAAGTTTCATCAATATTTTGTTTATCCAAACTGTTTTCCATTATGTAGTTTTTCTTTTCCCAGTGTGTTCACAAGTAGTTGCTTTTTTTCATACCCGTTTTCCTATTGTACAGATTTACCTGGAAATCTGCATTGCAAAACTGGAAAAGTATAAATATTAATAAAGGTGTTTTCAGTCTGAATATTCAATAAATGAAAGTTAATTTTACAGCATGCAAATTGGGTGAAAAACTCATCCATTGCTAAGTACATTTATCTAAACATCTTTTTCCATGATCAAGAATATGGCAAGAGAAATTTTAGAAATTTCAATCATCAAGTGGGCTAGAAATGAGATTCTTTTTTAAATATATAGGAGCACAACTTGTGTAATCCAATGAGCAGTTCAGAGTACTTCAATAAATAATTTGGGAGGCAAGAGAAGCATGATCCAAACTTGCTGAGAATATATAACTAGCACATTTTTAATAGTAAACTATGAAGATTGTCCTTTGTGAAAAGAAAGTCAAAACAATAGCTAGCTCTTCCAGATTGTCAGGAAGAGAATGTTGCAGTTGGCCATTATGGGAGAACTTGAGGAGTTATTTTAATTTCTTATCTTCTCTATGGAATACGATTTTTTTTAAACTTTCATGTTAAACTCATTAACAAGACAAAAATGAAAGATTTAATTGAAAGATTTGTTTATTATTTGTACACTTGTACAATCACAGCAATCTCAGCAACTCCAAAGACAAAGAAATATGATAAAATAAAATAGTATAAAAGTAAGACAAATAAAGCCCAAATGCAACATATGGCATTAAGCCTCTAAAACCCTCTGGAAAAGCTCAGCTTTGAGCTTTTTCTTGAAGGCAGACAATGTTGGCAACAGATGCTACAACAAAGGTTGGAAGTAAATCTCCAGTTTCCTTTCCCTGTTTTTCTTGCAAATTCTGCTGGCAGAGATGCAGAAAAGGGAAGATCACAGTAGCCTATCAGATGAATATCCTAACAAGGCATTATGAGTTGTGCAGAATATTTCTAGGACCTTCTGAAGTTAATTGTACTTGTGCAAAGCAAATTTAATTCTTAGAATTTTGTCTTATCTTAGACTTTCTGTATCATAGATTTATGCCTTGATAGGTTTTCAAGGGAATCTGAAGTTTAAATATCCTGTGATTTAATGAACATTTAAATGCCTTATTTTACCCAGTTGTAATTCTTTGGGGCGTTTGTCTACAATTAAAAGGAAGTTTTTTTTATTTTTTTCTTATTGTTCATAAAATTTATTTTTAATGGCTAGGAAACTTTGTGTCAATTCTTCAAAATAGGAAGTATTTTCATTGATCGTACATCTCAAAACTACAAGTGCCAGGGCATGATACTCCAGAATTTAAATAGCAACAATAAAAGAGATGTAGTAGTTGTAGTTGTAGTAGTAGTTATTCCCAGTGTATTGCAAATAAACTAGAGCCTAAATTATATTTGAACTTCAAAACTGTTTCCTTATCATGCCTGTTTTAAATTTATGTTTAATAATAAATAAATCATAACAATACTAAAGGGATTTATCAAATATTTGGAACTTTGTACTTAAATATTTTGGACATTGGAAGAAACTACTTTTGTTTACATTTATTACAGTGATAACTGCATGATACTTAGGCCTTTGGCTAGAAACCAAACAATCAGAAAATATCCAATCTGAAGACTATGACATTCACTGAATGAATACACAACCATCATAATAATGTAACTACATGCTATACAGTGCAAATGTTTTGATGAATTTTGTCTCTTACACCCTAATTCTGGCTACAGCAATCAAAGATATACAGTTTTGGAATTATTTGAAGATTCAGACATCAAAGGTCAAGAACTAATACAAAAAAGTACAAATTACTTAAGCAGGTTATTTGTTAAGGAAATTTGGATGTACAAATTTAGTAGTTCAGAAAGTCAAAGAATCATGGTAGAAGATCCTGTGAGTCTAGAAATTTAAATACTTCCCCTACAACATTTTGCCATAATGAAAGTTGTTTGTAATGGTAAAAGCCAGATGCATAAAAAATACTCTTTTCTGATTGGTAAAAGAGATAGTATATAAGTAAGCCATAGGCTTCATTTAAAGAATTGTTTTTAAGTACAGATAGTCCTCAACTTACAAGCACAATTGGGTCCAAAATTTCTGTTGCTAAGTGAGACATTTGTTAAATGAATTTTGTCCCATTTTACAACCTTTTTGGTCATAGTTTTTAAATGAATCACTGCAGTTGTTAAGTTAGTAACACAGTTCTTAAGTGAATTTGGTTTCCCCATTGACTTTGCTTGTCAGAAGGTCACAAAAGGTGATCACATGACCCTGGGACACTGCAACTAGTCATGAGTCAGTTGTCAAGTATCTGAATTTTGACCATGTGACCATGGGGATGCTGCAATGATCATAAGTGTGAAAAACATCATAAGTCACTTTTTTCAGTGCCCTTGTAACTCTGAACAGTTCACTAAATGATCTGTTGTAAATCGATAACTAACTGCACATTCTAAATCTTAAACCTCACCAAACCCAGTTAATAGGTTTTGAGATATTGCTTTTATTATCTTCTCAAACCCAGTTAATAGGTTTTGAGATATTGCTTTTATTATCTACTAAGCAAAATAAGACAGAGTCTTTTTCTTAGTCCACTACTACAGGCAGTTTAAGTGGGAAATTTCAAGATCTTTTAGTCCCTTACTGCTATATTTGTATGACCAAGCTGGTTATGCATTATAAAATAACAGTGAAATAATGTTATTAAAGGGGAGATGCTCAAAAAAGAGATTTAATCATAACATTATTACAGGCAAATAATATTTAAAATCTTTTCCATATATGATTAGATATAAACTTCTACCCAAAGTTTACACAGTTTGCTGAGGATGCAAATAAAATATTAAATTATGTTATATAAAATGTAACAGCATGCCCAAGATTAATAACCTTGTGATAATCCTTGGAGATTAGAATTTCTTAGGAAAGGATTCATGCCACTTACCAGCAAAGCCAGATAAGCAGATACAGCTATATCCATTGATAAGATCTGTACAGGTTCCATTATGGAGACAAGGGTTGCAGTGACATTCATTTGTATTGATTTCACAAAGTATGCCTATATAGTGATTGGAGAGGGGGGAAAGGCAATATCTTACAGAAGTCAAACATTTGATTAAGAGTACATTTTTATTTGGTATGCTCATGTAAAATAACTCACTGTCGAGAACATTCTGTCAGTAGTGTTATTATAAGTTCAGCCTGCCTTACTAAAATATTCCGGAGACATTTTATTATTTGAGCTGTTACACTGATGTGCTAAGAGGGTACAAAAAGAAAAGTAGTCTTCAGAGACACTGAACTGATTCTCAAGACTTACAGCAGCCAATTTCTTTATCAATTTGCATCAATAAAGAATAAAAAAGAAATGACATTGAAATATAATAGAATGCATTTGCAGTGACATCAAGGAAAACCTTCCTTCTGGTTTTGTTAAGGCAGCAGATGAGTTCTCACCAAAGGAAGAAAATACATTACCTTATTTACAGAAATTTCCTGCCTAATATGCCTTAAGGAATGCTTTTTGGACAGAATTTTTTTAGAATAAAATACTTTATTGGCCAAGTGTGAAGAGACACACATGGAATTTGATTGAAAAGATTCCCAGCTTTTCTTGCTTCAATTATTATTGCTTTTAGCCCTATTAATTTTGTGTCCTTCATTCTTTAAGCTCATGACAGCTTAAACGGTGTGATCAAAGAAATATAGAAACAAACATTTCTCATGATGTAAGGAGAGGACATCGTGTTCATTAGCCACATTCCTTCAATTCAATCCATATAATAGACCCAGCAGAAGTGCTTGCAGTCAGTATTAAGGTGAGTGTGTAAAGATCTATGTTGGATTTTTCCACGGGAAAGAAAAGCTAGATTAAATCAGAACTGCCTTTCATGTGGACTAATTCTATTTGCAAACACTTGGGTAAGACTGAATGCACAATCGCTTTGGGGAATATGTCTCTTGCATGTATCTGAGTGGAGAAGACTCTCATTGAAAAAAGGGAAGCTGATTTTTAGCAATTTCTGCTTTCTTTCTTGACTCCTTTTCCACTTCCTCACTAGAACCTCTTTCCCCACCCTCTGAAGCAGATTCAGGAGAGAAACTTTTATTTGATCAAAACAACAACAACAACAACAACAAAACCCCTTCTAGCCACAGAAGACTTATATCGGATCCAACCCAATGAATAAAGGCTGATACTATTTATTTCAAGATAAGTTAGATAAACATATCTCCTGTTTTAAATATGATTGACACTTTATTCAGGATAAAAATCGAAATGGTTTATTTAACAAGTAGTACCCAGTATTGGCTATTTTAAGACAGAGAGGGATAAAATGCTTGGAGCAAATTTGACATGAGACAAGGATTTGAACCCAGTAATAATGATGGTTAATAAACAAGCAGAGGATACAGTTATTGGACACCATTGCATTTTAAAGACTGGTAACTCTTAAAATACCTGTAATTTTTTTGTTACCTTCAAATCCGCTAGAACACAGGCAGTTGAAAGCATTAACCTGATTGATGCATGTAGCACCATTGCGACATGGATCACTTAGACACTCATTCACTTCTATGTCACAATTCACACCTGACAGGAAGTAAAATATTTTGTTCATGAGAAATGTAATTGGGCAGAGCAATTAAGAATGACAACTGAAGTTGGGAGGAGCAAGGAAAAGAAGGGACTGTAACCTTAGAAATTTAAGCCTTAGTGGATACTTTCTTTTCAGAGAGTCATGATTTCTCTGCTTGCAAGATTCTGATGACATCAGTCAACTTAGAAGCATGGACCACAATATGAGCTCAGTCAGAGGGGTCTGCTTTTCCACTCACTCACAAATTTGCACACATGTACAGTTTTCATAGCTCCTGTTCCAGGAACAGGCTCATTTGGTGTACAAGACAAACCACTGCAAAGGTTTCCCTAGCTACAACTGCTACATGCAGGATCATTTGAGCAGGAGGATCCCTAAATTATGCATCAATTCTGACTGGCAACCTCACAAGTGGAAAAGTAAGAGAATGGGGAGAGAGGTGCTTAAAATGCAGTCTTGCCACGGTTGAATTGAAACTTGTTCTCTATCCAGCTGGCTGAGAACTAAAAGCTGCTAAGAGGACCTTAAAAAATAAGTTGTGTCAATGGGTTTGATTATATTTAAATTCAAACATACCAATAAAACCAGGTGCACAGAAACAGCTATAGCCATCCAGCTCTTCCTGACAGATGCTGGTAGTTCCACAGGGCTGTGAGAGACAACTATTCATCTTTGATTCACAGAGTTCACCCATAAAACCTATTCAGTACAGCAAAAGCAAATATAAATGTTATGTGAAAAGAGTGTGAGGAAAAGGAAACTGTTTAGCAAGCTAAAAATAAAAAAGTGAGCAATATTATATTTACAAGTTTTAAACTGAACTAGTTTAATTATGTTTTCAACAGATTTTTTTTCATTCACATATATACCACCCTCTACAGTCAATGCTGCAGGGAAGGGACAGGTATGATCAGTTTTGAGTACAAATATCAATAGTTGGCTAATGTGCCTCAAATTGATCTTGAATATATGGGAAATAGAATTACTCATAGTGTCCCGAGGCCATAATTTATGTGAAGGTTCTTGATCCATGCAAAAGTGTAGTGCTCTCTGAATGGCATTGTTCCACTTCTATGCTCATTTAGCCTTTGCTCCAGGTTTTGTCTTATAAGAACTCCTCAATCTATAGATTGTGATCCTTTCTTAGTTATATAGAATGAAACGGTCACTGGTTCTTTATCAGTTAATGCTTGATGAACTCCTACTCACTTGGCTGTATAAATTGAAATCAAATAACTACAAGAATGGAATAGGCTGATATGTTCTCTAGCTGTGACTTCATGAAGCAAGTTCTGTAATTGCATGACAATATTACAAGCAAGTACAGGGAAAGAATTCACATAACAACATAATGACACATATTTTGTCCATTGCCTTGTTATATTTGTCCTACTTCATTGCCCGCTGATATCTATGATAGTTAACAAGAAAGCAAAGCCTTTTGCTGATATTAAATTGGGCCTTAATGATTAAATTTAATCTTTACCTGTATACACTTACTCTTACATCTAAATCTTTTCAGTTCTAGTATACATTTACCTATTGTTACTCTGAAACATCATGTTCCCAGTCCCTTCCTCTTTAGACCCCATTCAGTTGCTGCAAAAAGTGTAGAATTCTACAAAGAAATCTGGATAATAACAGTGCTGTTTGCTGCATTGCCATTATCTCAAATTTTGTAAAGAATCTTATTTATATGAAAAAAAGAAATATCTAGTGTAGAAATATACTGTAGGATACTAGGTGCAATTCCACCCCACATAGATAAAACATGAAAAATAAAAATAAAACATGAAATATTTGTCTTCAGATCATAGCTATAAATAAAAGGTGAGAATGCTAAAGTATAAGATAAATTAAATCCATCATTTAGAAATAATTACAACAGAATAAAACATAAACCCAAACCTATATTTAATAACTAAAATCTAAAACCATAGGCACAGGACACCATAGTAGGTGGCTGGTTGACTTTAAAATGGAAAGGCACCAATATGATACAAAACTATTTGTAGTACAACCACACCCATTATAAGTATGTGAAATATGGAAACCAGTGAGACGCAAAACATACCTAAACTCTAACATTATCAATAGAACATTATAATATTAAAACTCTAAGATCTTTATATAAAGATTCTTAATATTAAGAGAAATACTATAAATTGTGAATTGAAAACAGAACTGAATATAAAATTGAATAGTATAATCACAATTTTAAATGGTTAAATAAGTAAGCATGAGATAAGGCTATAATACTTTACGTACTTCGCCTGTTTTGCAATTCTGTGTTCTTTCTAAAAGAAACCAAGGGCCCACATATGCTTCCAACCTGGGTGTTGTTTCGGTCCAGGAACACAATAGTTCTATCTGCCTGGTGCATGCTCTGTGCATTAGACATTCCTGAACAAACGACTGCTTTGACAGAAAACTCATTTGGATTGTTCTCTGAATACAAACAATTTCATATGTTTCTACATGAAATAAAGTTTATTCAGGAAATCAATAACAGTTCTTTGGATCATCATAGCTAAGAGCCGATCTATTTACACTCAACCAGGGGTACAGTAACTATTGCTGGAATTTAATGATATGACAGTTTTAAACTAGGCAAAAATCCGTTAGTATCAGATCCTTTATCTACAGAATGCTTGTAAGCCCTTCAGGCTAGGCCATGTCAAGAAACAGGCACAGCAGGGATTGCAGGAATGCCATATCTATTATCTATTATTATGAGGTCACTAGCAGTTGACAATGACTTGATGGCAGATAACTGATCCTCCCTCACTCCCAAAAAGGTAGAATAACTGAATCTTAAAAGCCTATCCAACTTTCTTCCCATTCCACCTTACACTAAACAAAATCAAGATGATCTTAATTTGAGGGGGTTTTTTCCTCTCACATTCACCTGTTTTTCCAGACTGAGTAATCTGAAGAATCAGCATCAAGAAAAGATGAAATGACACAGTGGAATCTAATGAAAAATTGCATGAATCAGAAGCTATGAAAATAATTCGCCCTACTTAAGCCTTCATAGGGACTTTTCTTTAAATCTAGACCTCCTTCTTTGAGGAGATGAGGAGAAAGATTCTTTGCCTTCAGTGAATTTGGAAATCACAGATTGGCCGTCAGAAGGCAGGAGCAGTATTCCCAAATATGGACGCATATGGTTAACGATGGGCACTCATTCGATTTCAAGGGAGCAGAAGCCATCGCCCAGGATGCCTCCAAAGGAGGACACCTACTGAAGGTGGCCTGGCTCTCAAACACGGACTCGATCAATCGATGCATAGGATTGCCCCCGGCATACCAGACATTAAAAACACAAGAGGAGCAAGTCAGGATGTGGATGGTGCTTGCCAGAGCCAGAGGCAGAACCAGAACAGGGGAAGGCAGTCATCGCATGGCTAGGCAAAAAAGGGATTTGGAGGGAATAGGGATGGTAGGGATAGATGGTGAAATATTGGAACCATGGATGGATGGATGGGGTGAAAAGGAGGGAGAGAGTGAGCATGGGGAACTGTCGATGATGCTGGGTCCGGGCGTGCGGTCTCGGATGACAACCGAGGGAGAGGGGGGGCGATTGAGAGGCACATCTCCGACGGCGACGTCAGGAAGGATAGGGGCAACAAGGATGAGAGGGGATGAATCTGGGGGTGGGTCAGCGAGCAGACCGGCTGACCACGGACAGACGAGGTGGGGTGGTAGGATGCGCCAAGGGGAATTGGAAGCAACAGGGTTAGCAAGGATGGAGCGTGGAAGGCTGGGGTTGCGTTCGGACCAGTGTCAGCAGGGGGGAGGTGGCAATGAGGGGGCATTGGGAATGCCGGACCTGGCCGTACGACCCAAAACACATAGGACAGGGATACCAAAAAAGATAGGATTAGCCAAGAGGGGGAAGGAGGGGGAAAGGGGTGGGGAAAGGCGGTTGGCAGAGGTACCAACGACAGCAACTTTGGGAAAGGTAGGATTAGCAAGAAAGGGGGGGGTTGGACTCAAAGAGGAGCCGGCAGATAATCCAACTGATCGTAGGCAGACGGGGCAGAGAGACGGGACACGGTCATGTGCATGCACAGCCAGGTGTGAAAGGAAATTGGGGGAGATAGGGCTAAAAAGGACGGGGGGGCTGAGCCCAAGAGCAAGCCAACAGGCATCCCCACCGGTCATGGGCAGACAGAGCAGAGGGATGAGGCACGATGGAGCGCACGCACACCTGGGTGTAGAAGGAAATCGGAGAAAAAAAGACTGACAGGGATGGATGACGGAAGGCAGGAACAGCATAGACCAACGGGATAGAAAGGAAGGGAGTGTTGATGGCAAGCCTTTTGGAACACTGGATCTGAATGCGCAGTCTGAAATGAGCAGGAGGGAGCGGTTAGAGAGCACACCGGCAGCAACGGTGCTGGGAGGGAGGAGATTGACAAGGATGGGAGTGGGGAAAGATTTAGAATTGGAGTGCAAAAAAGAGGAGGCGGGACAATCAAGGCAATTATGGTTAGCTAGGAAGGATGGCCCTATTACACAGGCAATGAGTAAGCAGTTAGGCCAGCAAGGTTTATAAAAAGAATCTCCCCACCCCCTAAACTTTACTTTGAGGACGCTGGCAGGGGACCAGCGAAAGCTAAGTTGTTTCTTTTAAACATTGTAAATAGTTGTTTTTATTGTTTTTAAATATCTTTTTAGCAATAAACAACTGGTTTATACCTCTCCCGGAGATCGAGGATTGTGTTATTGAATATAATTGTTGTTCAACAACAATTCCCTGTCAGCTGGAAGGGGAGACTAATTTCTCTCAGGAGCTATCTCAGTCAGTGTTCTTGATCAGAGCTAGTTTGGTTTAGTGGATAAGGCACCAGGCCAGAGACCAGAGGACTATGAGTTCAAGTCCTGCCTTATATAATGAAAGCCAGCTGAGTGACATTGACTCAGTCACTCTCTCTCAGCCCAACTCACCCCATAGGGTTGTTGTTGTGGAGAAAATAGGAGGAGGAAGGTATGTTTGATATGTTCAGTACCTTGGGTTATTTGTAAAAATAAAAAATGCAGGAAACAAATAAATAAAAATAAATAAAATATTTGAGGTGCCTAAGAAACAATGAAATGGTTGCCTGAATGGCTAATAGAGAGATTCACAAGGCTATCCAAGTTGCCAGTTTCCAGCATATTGCAGTCTTCTGTTTCTAAGCTACTGCTCTTTTAACGGCTTTTATAGAGCTGCATGCATTTTCGGAATGTGCCATGAATTAGATTTATGAGCTGTAACATACTATGCATTTTAGGGAGAATGACACAGAAAATAAACATTACGGGATTTCGCACAAAATATGACTTTGAGCAATAAAAGATCTGAGATGACATGATCAAGGTTAAGATGTACTTTGTTTTGAAGAAAGTGATATATTGGTAGAAATCTATTCAAGCTGCAATCTTAAGCCTTTTTATTTAGATATAGCTTCTTCTGAACTCACTGAGACTCACTTCAGAGTTGACATGCATAAGAGGGCAATGTTATTCTTTATATCTGGAAACATCCTACTACGGTATAAACAAAATATAAAATATTAAGAATCCTTAATTTATCACTGAATAAATTACTTTCCTTACTCTGCTTATCACACATTTATTAATTATACATAGATTTTGGTTATTTTTTATAGTATTCTGCTAAAATCAATATTCACATTAAGCATGTGCCAGTTTTAATTTCCTTGTGGAATACTACTATCCTTGAAGTATTCTTATTATATATTATTAATGCCATGTTAATATTCATTGAATGATATTGAATTGTCAGATTCTTCATAGAACATATGATGCATATGCAGTGCTTTTTTTGTAAAAAAAAAAAAAAAAAAAAAAGTGCCGGAACTCACACATGTCATACAACCCGCCTTGTCTACCCTACAAGGTTCCATCCAAAAAAGGTGCCAGAACTCAGTTCTGGGCGTTCTATGACAAAAAAAGTCCTATGCATATGTATGTTTTGCCACTAACTGTGAAATAGGTTGTTGTCATAGCCTACGTTTAGGCTAAATAAGAGAAAAATAAATAATGAGAAGAGGAAACCAAAATCCCAACGATGTATGGTAAGAGACAAGAGCTCCGTTTTAGAAGGGAGTGGGAAGGGCAATTGAAGTGACTGCTTCAAGAAACTGAGTAGAAAAAAGGGCTTAAAATGGATAAAAAACAGGTGCTTTGGGATGAAGAAAGAGTGTATCTAAAGGAGAGGCACAAGTACCACAAGAACTAGTAAAAGTGGATCAGGAAGCACCTAATCATGAGCAGAAATACTGGAATAACTGTAATAAAGTACTTTTGGTAACAGTTAAGAGTGTACTAGTTACAGACATCAGCTAGCATCAAGCACAAAGAAGAATGAACAAAGATCTGTATTAAAGAAAGAGAAAATGATTGATATTAAACTTCAGATGGACAAAATCCTATCAAGTTTAGGCCTATGCAAACCTGTTCACGTGCTTCCCTCAGAGACCCACCACAATGTACCAAAACACTATATCTTCTCAAAGCACAATTTCTTAAATACCTCATCTGAGCATGACAAAGTAGTTAGTGATAGCCTCTGCTGGGAGTTTTGCTTAAGGAAATCCACATTCTGAAAGATTCTGCATAGCTCTAGTCAATTCATTTGGTACTTATCTGGCTATGTACTCCCTATCAAAAATCTTAAAGAATGTGAGTCAGGCTCCATAGAACCAAGAAGGACATGTTGAGGTTCTTCTAAGCAGCTTCCTTAATTGTTCCTCACCTATAGAAAGAAATCTTGCCAAACTAAAGCAGACTACTTGCACCATTAAACATATACTCTGAGAACTACTAGGGAGGAGCTGTCTTAACTCTCTTTCTCCCACACAAACTATCTAAGCTTGCCTGTCTTTTGCTCTTCTGGAATGCATCTCCTCCCTCCTGAAAATCCAGACTACATTCCATCATGCCAATAACTTTTGTCTACCAACTTTTCACTTTCAAAAGCTGTAGGGCAGTGGTTCTCAACCTGTGGGTCGGGACCCCATTTGGGGTCGATCGACCATTTCATGGGGGTCGCCAAGCAAGGCTGTCCGCCATTTTTTTTGTCCGCCATTTTTTTTGTCCGCCATTTTTTCTCCTTTTCCGGCGGGTGCCTTACTCCCTTGGGCTGGGCCAGCTGGTGGTCGGCCTGCTCCGTCTCTGCCGCTTGCCAGCTACGCCTCGGCTGGCGCAGGGGGCGAAACCATGCATGCGCGGCGCTCCCGGGCAGGGAAAGTCTTCGACTTACGACCGGTTGGGTAGTCCTCGACTTACAACCGGTTTAGTCCTCGACTTACGTCTGGTTTAGTCCTCGACTTACGACCGATTTAGTCCTCGACTTACGACCGGTTGGGGTCGCGGCATTAAAAAGGTTGAGAACCACTGCTGTAGGGCCTCTTGAACAATGGTTAGCCACAAAGATGTCACCACACGATACAAGGCAGCTTAATCTGATGACCCAGAACTGAAATTGCATGTCCATATGACAGGATTTGGCAGAAAGCTCGCTCTCCTTCTCTGGGTTCATTGCCTGCTAGCCACTCAGCCAATGGCAAATCCATCTTGATGTTCAAGAGGCTGCATAGAGCCACCCAGAGGCACCTTTTAGGGAAGATGGATGGCATAGAAACTTAATAATTAAATAAATATGCACAATGGCCCTGATGGCATGGTTGCTCAAAGGTTTGATACTGCTAATTAAGGCTTATTGATTTCCTTAGATTTAGGATATCTAATCTAAAGTTAGGGTTAAATAAGATCCTAAGTTATGATCTTAAGATCATAGACCTGTAAAATGTATTAGCTTAATAAGAAATATATACAACATAAACCAAGGATTGACAATGGGAACAAAAACATTGTCCTCTGGTTTGCTTTAAGGCTAATTGACATAACGTGAAGGTCTCCCTGGATAATATAATCCCCTATCTAGTTCTTATTTCACATTCTCTTTTCCTTTTATAAGTGTATGGTAATATTAATAAAATTCTGCAGACCAATAAGTTTTATAAATAATCCTAGAGTTAGATACCAGCCATGTCCCAACCCTTTGAAGTCCTTTGTGTATCCCTTTCTTTTCTTAGTCTATTTATAAAACAGAGCCAGATGGGGAAAAATCATTTTCTATTCTCTGCCTGGTGATTCTACACATGGTGAAACTCCTTAAATCCAATATATTAGACTATGTACATAATTGCAATGTTTAGAAGAGTGGCAAGAGAATCATGATAGAAGAATTTGGAGAGTATAGCAAAGACCTTTGAAATATGATGCATCAATACACTTAACACAAGTCATTCCCCCAAATACTGTATCTTATGCAACAAGAGATAATTCCCTAGTGTGTATGATTTTTGTATCAGGTAGTTCTGAAATCAGTTTGCTCATTTCGTTGACCTGTTAACCTTTAGCTCAGATATTTAGGCCAGATTCACATGAATGTGCTATACATTTCAACAAAAGCACAAGTTAATTCCAAAACTAAGAGAAGCCATTTTCAAAAACTTTTGTTTTTCAGAAGTTTTCCTCCCTCCTCTTTCAATCTGCTTGATAAAGATAAGCTTTCCCAAATAATTGGCCTGAAGGAAGAGGATGGGGATATGAACAAAGACAACTTCCTTTCATTAATAAATCCTTTTATGGGTCAAGTATTTCATTGGAAAAAAATCCTTCCTTTAACAGAATAATTTTGTTTGGTTCAGCTACTTCAGAAAATAACATTTTAGGCATATTTATATACTAAAGATGTCTGTGCACCTATAATGTTTTAGAAAATCAAGAGGTTATGAAAGTAACAGCCATGACCAGGTAGGCATATATATGTACATGATCAAATCCTATACCAGTGGTGGCGAACCTATGGCACGGGTGCCAGAGGCGGCAATCAGAGCCCTCTCTGTGGGCACGCATGCCATCGCCCCAGTCCTAGGCCTTCAGCTGGGTTTTATAAAACCTTTTCGCTTTAGGCCTCCGTGCCCGTGTGCAAAAAAAAAAAAGGTTCAATCAATCAGTCAATTTCAACTTCTTAGGGGAAAACAAAAGATCTTGCAAAGTTGGAATTGATTGATTGAACTTTTTAGTCCCACCCAGTCTGCCGTTACCACTGCAGCCACGCCCACCCAATG
>NW_015387456.1:65459-85158 GCF_001527695.2 Protobothrops mucrosquamatus | reverse complement strand
TTTCCATTAACTTATATGCCGCCCTTCTCCCCACGGGACTCAGGGCGGCTCACAGCATGTTAAAACAACACAAAACATTTCCCCTATAAAAGCCAATTAAAAACCAAATATTTATAGCTGTGTCTTATTAAAATCATTAAAATTGTCCCTATTTAAAATTCACCCTAGGTCAGTCCCGCTTGCTGAAAAAGCCATGTCTGATGATTCCTTATGTTCCAAAGTCTTATGTAAAATAGCACTATGTTCCAAAGTCTTATGTAAAATAGCACTAGTGTTCCTTCCATTTCATCTGGAAATCAGTCTTTTACCAAAGTCTAAAAAACCAGAGCACCCTTAAAGACTTCTTATGAAAGGTGACTGATATTTTCATATAAAATAGCCTTTCTTCATTAGTATGCAATACCTCATCTTCAAATATGCGTTAGGCGACATGGTCAGAAAGCAAATTCACAAAAATAGAGGACACTGTTGTAATAACAAATGTGTTGCATATTAGAGAACATTTGCACAGCAAATGGGGGGGTAGGTAGCTGAAATTCACATAGCAAATTTGAATCTAAAATAATATATCTGGGAAAACAAGTTATATTTCTGTCTTGAACATTTCTTCTAACTCTTCTACCCACATACCACCTGAGCACCTACCTGGCAAGCAGTTACAGTAAAATTTGCCAATCAAATTGTGGCAACTGGCTCCATTTTTGCAGGGCTTGAAGGCACATTCATCAATGTCCATTGAACAGTTTTTGTCTGACAGAGAAGAAAATGAAATGTTAAAACTATAAATCATGTAAGGTTTGGGATAACAGAAAAGCTACTTCATAATTCAAGTGACAACTACATAATTTAACTTTTCCTGGTTGGGAACACAGTATTTTGTTTGTCTGACAGCTTTGAAGCAAGGGATTTTTTTAAAAAAAAAAGTATCATAAAGAGTAGTTAAATAAATTAAATGTTTTACAGACAAGATTATACAAACTGAAAAGAAAGTGTTTACAAATATATTTCTTAGGGTGTTAGAAAACTGTATTTCCAACAGTATAATTAGAGTTAATATCATGTTTGCAAAGCATAAAAAAGGATATTTATAAGCCTAGACACATAGAAAAAATGTGATTTGGTTTTAAATTATAAGTAGAGAAAAGAAGATCCCAGTGACAATCAATTAAATATTGATAGAATGGGTAATCTAAAGTATAACTATGCTTAGACAGCTACTACTGTCCAATGTATCCGCCATCTCAAGAGTCTAGATCCTATTCTTTCTCCTCTACAACTCTATTTTGTACAAATCATATCAAATACAAGAATAGGAGCAATCATAACTACTTTGCATCATGATACCTAGTGTTTCTAATGAGCCCTTTTCAGCCAAAAATATTAAGCATGAATACAACACCATCAAGAAGGCCTGGCTGACCCTACTTAAACTTAACTTTTGCCATAATTTTTCCTAAAACTTATAATGGTAGACACAAATTTATTTCTTCACAATAAGGACATCCATTTGTCCGAAATGGTATAGGGTTTCCTGCCTGAGCAGGGGGCTGGACTAGATGACCTCCAAGGTCCCTTCCAACTTTATCATTATTATTATTATTATTAAGGCAATATTTTCTCTTTTCAAAACAGATTTGATTCCTGGCAACTATCTAAACTAATCATTTCAGGTTTACTGGTAATATTTTTGGAAGTGGTTTGCCGTTATCTTCTTCCCAGGGCTGAGGAAGAGTGACTGGGTCAAAGCTACCTAACTGGCTTCATGCTAAAGTGAGATTAGAATTCACAATCTCCTAGGTTCTAGCCTTCTACTTTACCCACTGTACAAACTGATTCTCTAAAGTAACATAACTGGGGGAAAATCCTGTAGTTGGCAATAAAAAATATTAGCAAATACTAATTCTGGGCAGTGGTGAGTCTACCCTTTCTCGACGATGAGGCAATTTGCTTGATAGGTTCAGAAGTGCCATTCTCAATACAGTTCATAATTGGCTTCGATGATCTTAATGATGAGAAGGGAAAATGGAAAACATGACAACCAGGTCTCCAAAATAGTTTGTTGCTTAAAGCAGAGCATAAAGGTAGTACATCTTGTTTTTGCTAGTTATCATTCTATGCACTAAAAAAAGCCCCTTAATAAGACTAGCCATGCAATAACTTCAGTATTGAATGTCTATGGAGATTCTCAGTGATCCAGGTCATGGCTGTCCCAAAGGTGCTTTTTCAAGTGGCAACTGAAGAAGCTTCTTGGATGAGAAGCAAAATATTTTCAAGGAAAAACAAAGTCCGGTTGCCTCTTTAAAAAACACCTTTGAGACCATTTCAGTGCTGGTATCAAAAGTATTCTCCACTGCATGAGTATTAAGCATACCAAGGGGTCACTCACAAAGCACGTAGCAGATACAATTCTATTCCATTGGATTCCTTCAGCATCCCCACTCAATATGCCTTATTTTTATAGGCAATACTGCACAATTAAACTTTTATTCATTCAGCAAGTTTCCCTTCTTCTCCCCCCTCCCCCTTTTGGAGTATGAGGTCCTCTCCCAGGTTTTTGTTTCAAACAATCACTCATTCCCCCAGAGCAGATTCTGTTGGGATGCTAGTGAAAAGCAGTAATGGTTCCATAGAACTGTTTTCAATATGAAAACACACCCAATACAATTCTTTTAATGATTCTTGTATGGTTTGTTACTACAACATTAGAATATTTTGCTGCATTGATGTTTCAGTTGATGTTCCATTACAGACCAGTGCAGAACACAATTGGTAGTGCCTGCATTTTATTATTGTCATTTTCTGGCATTATCTTTAATTTCACATTACAACTTTGGTTTTAAAAGGCATTAATCTATTGTCAAAAACATTTATCTATAACCCTTATCTATAATCACATTGTTTTTATAAAATTGTTCCCAAAGTAAAAGCTACTGAGTAAAATTAATAAATAATACTTTGTAGCATTTTCATGCAGCAATCACATAAAGAAATAACAAATCTCATTTCATCTCACTTTATTCTTAGTTGATGAATGAACACATTTTCTCCAGATGATTTCAGCTCTTAAGCTTTCATTCTAATTAAAGAAATCGTGCTAATTATTTGCAGATGAGAAGCTTTCAGCAAATTATGCCTCTGATTTCATGTAAACAAGGCACTTTGGTTAATTTCTAACAGGAAGAGAAAATTGTGTTGTTGAACCATAATTGATTTTTCCTTTAATTTTATGCAACTTGCTGCTAGCTTTACTCTTCATTCTTTATGGAGAAATTAACTGTTTAGACTAGTATAAGAAGACTCTTGACAGCCCCTGAAACATAGAATCTCTAGTAGTAAAGAGCTTGCATTTTTGGTGGATTCTAATTCCTTCCAATTCCCACAATAGTATATTGTTTCTGTCTGATCTTAATTGTAGTGCCGTATTTTCTCGTATAGTATGCACAAGTTACACAAGATACAGGAACCACTCAATTTAAAATTTGACCACAGCTTAATTGAATAAACACAATTGTTGAATTATCAATTGGGATGCATAAGTTTCCATGTGTTTTTGACAGGTCAGTGACATCTCTCTATCTAGCTAACTGCCTGAGGAAGTGATCTGGTTATCTACCTAGCTGGAATTGACTGATACCATGGGTCAAAGCTTTAACTATACTGAAGCTTTTTTCTCTAACCTTAAGGCTAAGCATGGGGTTTGCAACTTGTCACAGAAGCTGTTAATCCTTTCCCTCCACTCACCCACCTATCTATCTAGATCAGGGGTGTCAAACTCACAACGTCACGTGACGTGTCGTGACGTATCGTGACTTTTTTGCCATTGCTGGCAATGGGGTGTGTGCAGTTTTGCTATGATGTATCCGGCCCACAGGCCGGGAGTTTGACACCCCTGATCTAGATGCACACAAAGAGAGATACACACACACAAACAGTGCTTGTTATTGTTTTTGTATCTTTCGAAAGCAGAAATCCTATGCTTCTATAAAAGAGATTCTAGAAGATACTCTCACTTTTCCACACAGCTTGTAAGTATCATGCAAATGCAAATATTAATTTCTGTTATGTATGAGGGTCTGAAGACTCTTGTTAGATGAAGTAAAGAAATATTAAGCAAAAGTACAGTTCTTTGAATAGAAAGAAGATTCATTCAGGGATTCAATATTAATAATTTTAAAGAATAAAAATATTCTATCAAACCTGATTTACTTTTTCATGAAGGATACAATTCAATGCATTCTTTAGAAATTTATTTTGAGTTGTTTTTCATAAAGTCAAGCTACCTCATTTACAAACTTCCATAAATCTTACAATTATTTTTTTCAGAAGTTTATTTCTTCTTCAAAAAAGTTTTGAAAGTTACAAGGGAAAATGAGAACTGCAATACAATATTAGCTAATCCTCATTTGTATCTTTGAAGGAATGACAGGAAGAGATTATATGTATATTAGGCTTTGAAAAAGTCTGAAAGAATGCACAGACACAAACCCCTAAAGCTGCTTCTCAAGGCAACACGGTTCTTTCATTTTAAAGAACTAAGCAATGCAACCATGTTGCTTGTTCATTTCCTGCAGAAACTATTTTGGAAGACTGAGATGAGCTTTCTTTCACAGCATTTCAGAACCTTGGCAGCAATAATAAAGATTTGATTTATAATAGCATTGGTATACTTCTATATCTTCATCACATATTCCAAGTAAATGTAATTCAGCAGTAGTGGTTGAGAATGGATGGAGCATTATAAACAAGATTTAAATTAATGGTTTCTTTTTCTTTTGAAACTGAACCCCTATTAAAATCTAAGAACAGCCCAACTGATTTGATTAATATATTCTATAAATACACATGACTGATAGCCCTAAATATTCTAACTGGCAGTTTGTTGCTGTTGCTGTTATTACATTTCTTTCCTCCCAGGGCTGGAAGTGGCATGTGTAGTATTCTGTGCCCCAACAGCTTTGTGAATTAGGTTAGATATCATCACCACCAAATGAATTCGTAACAGGCTGACCAATTGCACTCAAGGTGTAGTCCTCAATGGAACTGAATCTATATGGAGGGAAGTATGCAGTGGGCTCTGTTTTAGGCCCAGTACTCTTCAACACCTTCATCAATGATTTGGATGAGGGGATAGATGGTGAACCCATCAGATTTGCAGATGACACCAACCTAGTAGGAATAGCCAACACTCCAGAAGATAGGCTTAGGATACAGAAGGATCTTGACAGACTTGAACATTGGGCACTATCTAAGAAAATGAAATTCATTGGTAAAAAAAATGAGGTTCTACATTTAGGCAAGAAAAACCAAATGCACAGGTATAGTATTGGTGGCACCTGGCTCAATAGTAATAACTGTGAGAGGAATCTTGGAGTGCTAGTGGACAATTACATAAATATGAATCAGGAGTGTACTGCAGCTGCCAAAAAACCCAACACAGTTCTAGACTGCATTAACAGAGGGATAGAATCAAGATCACATGAAGTATTAATACCACTTAATACTGCCTTGGTAAGGCCACACTTGGAATACTGCATCTACTTTTGACTGTCAGGTGTAAAAAAGATATTGAGACTCTAGAAAGAGTGCAGAGAAGAGCAACAAAGATGATTAGGAACTGGAGGCTAAAACATATAAAGAACAGCTGCTGGAATTGGGCATGTCTAGTTTAATGAAAAGAAGGACTAGGGGTGACATGATAGCAGTCTTCCAATATCTCAGGTGTTGCCATAAAGAAGAGGGAGTCAAGTTATTCTCCAAAGCGCCTGAGGGCAGGACAAGAAGCAATGGATGGAAACTAATCAAGAAGAGAAGCAACTTAGAACTAAGGAGAAATTTCCTGACTGTTAAAACAATTAATCAGTGGAAGAGCTTGCCTCCAGAAGGTGTGAATGTTCTAATGCTGGATGTTTTTAAGAAAAAATTGGACAACCATTTGTCTGAAATGTTATAAAGTTTCCTGCTGAGCAGGGGGTTGGACTAGTAGACCTCCAAGGTCCCTTCCAATTCTTATTCTGTTATTCTGTTAATCTGAAAGAGAGTGACTGACTTAAAATAACTCAGTGAATTTCTATACCTGAGACTAGATTTAAATCTGGAACTTCTCACTCATAGCCTAACATCTGAACCATTACACAATCAACTACTTTTTTTTCAAAATTATGTAATCTCTTCCAAAAGAAAGAAAAATCCTCAATTGCACTGGAGAAACATTATCTTAAAAATTTTATAATTTATAATTTTATTTATAATCAAAATTAGTAAATCTTTGAGTCTAACCACTGTATGTAGAATTGCCATCTCATGTTTGTAAATAAGCAGGGCTGGGCAAACTGCAATCTTCAGTCAATTCTCAGATAATCTTGGACTAGTATACAGAGTTTAATTTATCTTCTCACAGGAGTCATTGGTTTTTCCAGTAGCATTACTGGGAAAGAGTAGGGGCAGAGATATTTTTTTAAAAGTATGTCAAAAAGAGATGAAGTGCAATAAAATAAAAATAAAATGGGAAGATAGGGAAAATGGGTACCCAAAATTCTTCAAATGCACTAGCATGTAGCCTCATAGATTACCCACAAAATGAACAAAACATGCAGTACATTCTACAACAAATACATACCTATCAAAAAGTAATAGCTAACTTGAACTAGTTATTAAATTTTGCTAGAGGTGCTTTGACCAAAGCAGGAGAACATGCAGTACACCTTCCCCCCCCCTTTTTTTTTTAAAGCAGCCAAGTCTTTCTAAGGCTCATGAAGCTGCTTCAGTAACTGCATCCACTTACCTATGGGGGCATTCGGAGCCTTTCAGAAGCAGCCATGTGACTCTGAAAAAATATATATAGCTGCTTTAACCATTTGTAAAGAAGAGCACTGTATGTATTCCATCTGTTTCAAAGCCACCTCTTTCAAAGGATTTGCATAATAACACTACTAGTCATTAATCCTTTTATACAGCATGGATCGCAAGTACTTTTTAAATTTATTGTCAATTAACTTGAAAATAACATCAGCATCTCAAATCTTCTTCTTATGATCAGAGAATTAAAGGGCATCATCAATGACCCTGACTGCAAAATAGCACATTACTTATGTCTAAAATGCAATCATGACCAGCTATTTAATTTTGCAGGAAATAATAAAGACTTTAATTATTTATGCTTTCATTTAAAATCTTAGCCAACACCTTACCAGTGAAACCTGGAGGACAAATACAAGTGTAATTTTCAACCAGATCTAAACATGTTGAATTGTTTTTGCAGAAGCTGCAGGAACAGTCATCAAAGTTGATTTCACGGCTCCGACCTTCAAATCCTTGATTGGAAAAAAAAAGAGGTGGGAGGGATTATATTATCTATCAGTGCCAGTATTTATTTTTCTGAATTCTCTCTTTGTAAATAATCAATCAAGCCTTATCAGAATACTCCATAAAATAGTGTTCTTCCATGGCTCATAGCGATTTTTTTCCTCTCAAGTTTTTTGTCCGTCATTAGTAAACATTTCTCCTTTGTCCTTACTCACTTTAAATATATTTCTTGCTCAAATTATTGATTTTTCACAATTCAATATGGTACATTAAAAATGTCTATTTTACAGATAAGAAGCCAGCTGGCTATATCCAAAACTTGAATGATTATTTTATTTTAAGAAGCTCAATGGGTTCTTCTATATTATTTCCACAGAACATGAAGCAGGAAAAGAAATTTCAGAATTTTACTTGCAATTCTTTTCCTGTTATACAGTAATATGAGGAATATGTTGCTCGATTGAGGGATCAGTTTAATATAAAGGTTTGGGTCATCATACTAGAACTGGAGAGATGAAGTTGAAATTCTTGTTGAATTAGGAAATTTGCTAGGAGATTTTACTCACTGACTCTCAGTCTAAAATGGAGCTGATTTATTTATTGGAAGAAAAGTAGAATAATGCAAGCTACTAAGAAATAATTGAGCAAAAGTACATTTTCACAGAATGCTTGATATATAAAAATAGATAGCATAATTGCTTCCTGAGAAATATAGCATCTTTGTAGATTTTTTTTGCAATCAATACTGTTATTCTCTAAATCTGAATATTACAACATAGTCAGAGATAGCTGCTTTGAAATACTTGTCCAGTCAAGCTCATTTTGATGATGCATGCATATAAACCCAGACTTCTATGTTGCTCTCTATTCTGTGTACTAAAAATCCTAGAGACCTACACAACAGAAAAAGTTTAGCTATATAATATTTGAAGCATCCTGTTTGATGTTCTTGAAGGGCCCAATCACATCAGGGATTTTCAAACAAATTACTTTCAGGATGAAGTTGAGACAATAAGTAATAGCAGTTATTTGAGCCTTTTCAAATGAAATAGGGAAAACCCAGTAGATCTCCTGGTGACTATGTATCCAAATGCTTGTCATCTCAACTTTCTTTACCTAGTTCCTAGAACCATACCATTGAATTCATCAATTAATCTGAAAACAAAATTCATAAATTTATACACCATTAGGGCAAAATTTGCTAACCTTTTGAGTTCCCAAATATATTTTTCTGTGACTAATTAAAAATAATAATCCCATGATTTATTGCATTTAAAGCCCTTATTTTTCTGTGTATTGCCTCATTGTTTCTGGTGGAATGATTACCTTGCATCTGAGTTATAACTGGTCCAAAGTCCTTGCTGTATAGAGGGATTTTTGTGCTAAGAACTGACAGAGAACTCTCCATTTTGGTATCTGACATTTTATGCTCTTATAAATCTATTCTAATGCATGGTCACGCTACAAAATGACTATCATTAAGTGCTGTCACAGGCCATGGCTGCAGGAAGACCATGACTAATGCTAAGCTATCAGCACCCACAGTGCGAGGCATATTCTCGTAATTTCTCAAAATGACCATGGAACCAATTTCTACTGATCCCTAAGTCATAAAACTTTGCAATTACCCTGACTTCATTAATAATGTATACAGTTACAGATCTCATTCACATAAAAACTTTAATCAGACCCATGTCTCCTTTCCTGATAACAACCAATTCACTAAATTATCGCTGTAAATACCAAGTGCTATTTTCTCTAAATCCAGACAAGGAAATTACTGAAAAACAGAACAAACAGTGGGGTCTGTCTGAAGTGCTTTCTCAGATCACACGTTCTGTGCATTGTGGTCACAGATGTAAGCTGGTGGAAATTACTGAGTTAGATTTTAAATTAGTACCTGTGGTAATTGCATCTGGCAGAATAGCATCCCAGGAAGTTTAGAACATTATCACAAATTATGTTAACTATTGGACATTTTGGAATGATTTCCAAATATTTGCAGGACACCCACACAATGAGGGAGATCCTCTAGGAGCACAGGGATCTGCAGAAGGACCGAGGTGAGGAGGGGGTGGACAGAGAATATGAAAATATGCTTGCCTTATTATCAGGATGCAAATTATGAGACAAATTTGCTTGCACAGATAAGTAGTCTTATTTGTATGATAATGTCATGATGCATGTCACAATGATGTCATTTAGACATCATTGTGGATTGTTATGGGTGCCTATGCAAAAAGAGTTAAAGAATCCTGTGTAAGGGTAAAATAGACAGGTAGCCAGTGAAGGTAATAGCATGACATTTCTTATTTTTAGGTCCATAATTATACATAAAACCTGGCTGAAAGCTCATCCAAAAGAGTACCACATAATGTGCCTGACTCTGGTCTAACCTGGAAGGTACGAGGAAAAACATAACTTTGGCCAGATCACATTTTCTTTGCTAGCAGAATTACAGAGTAGGATGTAACAGCAAGTTGCTCATGGACTCCAACATGCCCATCATCAAACTCCCTTCCCAATTTTTACTTTATTTCTTTGGGACTATTTTAATTTTAAAAACAGAAGAGGTTGTTGTTGGTGGTGGTGGTGGTGGTGGTGATGATGATGAAGACTCAAGGCAACATACATATTTCATGCTCCTTTCTTCTCTACTACATAGTCCTGTGAGGTGGTTTGGGCTAAGAAAAATCAACTGGCGCTCAGTCCCCCAGCTGCCTCTCACACCTAGAGGAGTTTTATATATTTATTAGATTGTTATACTGCCTGTATTATTTTTATAAATAATTCAAAGTGGCGAACCAAAGCTACTATTCCTTCCACTTCCTATTTTCCCTATAACACCCCTGTGAGGTGAATTGGGCTGCCAATTGGACTAGGATTGTCCCCTCTCTTATGGCAGCACGGATGCCATCCACAGCCCAGAAGGCCACAGCAGTTCTCTCTCCCTCAGAATGACACTGACTCTCTCTCCCCTACTCAGTCCTTTCTTTCCTGCCTTTTTCCAGTCTCTCCTCCAGAGGCTGCCTCTTCCTTTTCCCCCTCTGAGCTGCTGGACCCTGTAGTTCTGCTCCCTTGCACTTTGATTTCATTGCCTCTGATGGAGTCTACGACTCCCAGAAGGCCACTGCAGCGTTCTTCTCCTGTTCAGAGTTCAAGGGGCCAGGTTCCAACCGCATGGCTACATTTATTTATTTTAGGAAAAGAAAACTAACTTTAATCATCATTTTTCTGAATATGTCTCCAGAAAAAAATGCATAACTGAAACGGATGGCCTCAAAAATAAATGATAAATGCACTTGCTTTTCAGCCTAATTAAATCTGCACCAAGGCTTGCATTAATGAGTAAAGATTCATTGATTATCACCAAATCATTGAACAAGTTCAGTCCTAATTCTGCTGTCAAAAGGGAAAAAAAATAAAGGAATAAAGTGAAAATAGGGTTGGTTAAAGCTTGATACTTGAAAGCAAATATGACTAATTATCGAGTTTTTGTTAATGTAATATTCCTTGTGGCCAGATGCTTACAACATATGAGAATGTATTCTAATGGAGCAGCATAGTTTTGCAGCAAGGCTCTCTGACCTCTGCTTTATTTTTCTGCTTTTTCTTACTGTTGTTCTAACATGGTTAGGAAGCACAAGCAAAGTGTCAGACATATATTCACACTTACTGAGAAAACTATTCACTTGCCTCCGAACAGGTTTCCTTGGCAGACATGGACGCAAATGAAAATTCAGGACTGAACAGGCTATTTGGTAGGAAGGAAACTTTTGTTGTTGTTTTTCAAGTTTTGAAGATTGGTAAAAAGACAAACCTTTCACTTTCAGGCAATTTTGGCAAACTGACATTCAGAATAAAGATGTATTATGTTGAATAACATGCCTTCAGGGCAAAAATCAATTATATCCATTAAAATCAAGAAAGTCACATGGATTCTCTTCCATAGAAATGCCCTGAAAAACTTGGAAAAACCAGAGCATTACCTTCTTTCTCAGTTAAATAGATATTGTTTTCAACAATAGTTGTTTTAAACTATTATATTTTTCTGTTAGTCATGATGATTTTTTAAAAAACAAAAGCTTAGCAGGGGCCCGTATCATAGACAGGAAAGCTTCTAAGAAAATACAGAAATGGATGAAAAGTTTCTCAAGAGCTAGATTTCTAGAAATGACACCACCTTTATTAAAAAAAAAGGTTTCAATGGGGAAGGAGAGGCCAACACATGAAATTGTATTAATATATAGCATGACTACTTATTTTCATTGTTATCCTGCCTTTATTATTTTTAGAAATAACTCAAAGCTCTGAACATACCTATTATTCCTTCCTCCTATTTTTCCCCACAACAACCTTGCAAGGTGGGTTGAGCTGAGACAGAGAGGGACAACTGACTTTCATGCCAGGACTAGAACTTACAGGCTCCAGGTTTCTAGCCTGGTGTCTTAACCATTAAACTAAACTGGCATTAAAATGATTATGCACCTATGTTCACCTCACAGAACAATAAACAGCCCTCTTTCTCACAAACATGGACTATATCAAGGATATATCCCATTATCTTTCCCTCTCATTTGTCTAGATCATGTTTCAAGAGTTAGAACCATTCTATTCTAGTGCTGGTAGGAATAACCATCAGAAGTAGAGTAGGCCACCCCAAGGAAAACTTGCCATCTATTATCCTTCTTTTGGGAGGGTGTATCACATATTATCAGGTTCTGGAATGGGGTGGATCCTGCTATCTTTGGGTGACAACTGAATCTGATGATCAACTATTCATTTAAATATCCAATGCAAACTCCCAACATACTACAGGTAGTCCTTGACTTACAACCATTAATTCAGTGACCATTTGAAGTTACAATGGCACTGAAAAAAGTGATTTATGACTGTTTTTCACATTAACGACCATTACAGCATCTCCACGATTAAAATTCAGATACTTGGCAATTGGCATGTATTTATGATGGTTGCAGTGTCTGGGGACATGTGATTACCTTTTGCGACCTTCTGACAAGCAAAGTCAATGGGGAAGCCAGATCCACTCAACAACCATGTTACTAACTTAACAACTGCAGTGATTCACTGACTGTAGCAAGAAAGGTCATAAAATGGGACAAAACTCATTTAACATCTATCTCATTTAGCAACAGACATTTTGGCTCACTTTTGGTCCTAAGTTGTAGACTACCTGTAACTCATTGCTGAATTCCCATGACAATTACCAGTGATATATTTAAATATGTCAACGACATTAAAGTATATTTTTATTGGATATTGGAATACTCTTGCACTGTTTCTTTCAGATGCAAATCCAAATAAATTAAGAAATGTTGAATTGAATCTGCATTCATAAACGTCCTTGTCCATAAAGTCTGTTTTTAAAAGAGATTCAGAAATATCCCAAATTGAAATGCTGTCTCAATTTCCAACATTATTGTGAAAATCTGAACAGCAGATTTTTCAGGATTACCAACAAATGAAGAAATGTAATGAATGCCCCATTTGGTATCCCTCACCTGGTTTCTGCCTGATTAACTTCCTAGAAAATCAACACTTGGCCAAACCTCCTGTAACCAATTCAAATCCAGATCTCCTTGACACCAGACAACACATCCCATCGATTTATCATTCATATGTCTTCCTTCTCTCCATCCTCCATGCTTAAGCACTGCTGTTGCAGACTGATGTAAACTTAGAGACCCTGCGGGAATCCTCCTGGTTTCATCAAACTAGCCGAGAAAATTAGCATACAGTTAACTCAACTTAATCAATGTTTACTTAATTAATCCAATTTCCTAAGGTGGCATGGCACATGAACCATAAACTAACTACTCAGGCTAAGTTCATACAATACTCAAGGCTAAAATGAGACTCAGTTGCATATGAAAACAGTAGGCATGTAATGTCTCCGTGCAGTGCAATCTAGAGAAGAATCAGGAATTTTTAGTGCTTGCCTGGTGTTGCTACTTTTAAAGGTTCTAATCATTGACATATAACTAAATGACCTTATTCAGAATAGTCCAGTTCTTCAAAACTAATAGAGTTACCTCATCTTTCTTCTGACTGCTTCCAATTATCAAGTCAATAAAAGAAAATTATTTTATTTTGCATACAAAGAGCAAGTATAGCCCAGCTCTCTTATTTCAGTGCTAACATAAATTGCTTCTATAATGTATTTACTTGAACAGCATACCAAATTAACAGGTTCAGACTCTAGTTGTACTTTATAAATGAAAATTGGCTGTTGAGAATTCCAGTCCCTCTGACATTTAATTCTATGCATAGTTTATGTCAAGACCTATATTATAATCATGAAAATATGACTAAAACATACTGCCAATATTATTTATACCAAGAAAACCTATACGATAGGTTTTTTTATTTCAAAACAAAAAGGAGATCCTATTCCCTAAATCATCTTTAAAAAGTTACCATAGGATCAAAATTCATGTTTTTGTTATAATGCTTAATTGAATTGCATAATGGCTCTTCAGTATCTGAATGACCAGCTATCAATGTAAATCCCATCAGATCAAAAGGGCAATAAAAATTCAAAGGATTGTTTCATTAAATAAAGTTATCCTTCTTCATTTGGAGAAATGATAGTGTCTTCATTCTTCACCCTGATCCCACTCTAGAGATAAGGTGAAGAAAGAAACATTAATTTATAGCAGATTGTGTTTTTCTAAAATGAAACATTATTAAATATTTTTGATCAGCACAATTCTTATACTCCTAATTATACTATTCAAAATGGAAAAAGGAAATCACATGAGATTTAATTTCAATCCCAGTTTAATATTGCATTAAAACAAGATCTAAAACAGTTTTCTACTCATAGAAATAAGAATAATTTACATGTAGTCATTTTTCAAAGAGTCCTATATTTAGATACTAACATGGCAATATCTCTGCTCCTGAGTGAAAGTCTCACAAATCAGACTCTTAGTTAGCAGGAATTGGTGAGTGAACAAAAGCAAGATCACACCCTAGGGGATCATACCAAACTTTGCTGGGCATGGGGAGGGGGAGAGAGGTCATTATAAAATCAATAATGAGGGGGATGTTTAGAGATGAAGATCTAATTAGAAACTTTGTTGATGAGAGATAGAGAGAGATCAAGGAATAGACAAGCACAAGGATGGGCAGGCTATGGCTTATAGATCATGTGCAACCCTAGGCTTATTTTTGCACAATCCTAAAGCCCTTACTCAAAAAAAAAAAATTGCAACGTGAAACAACAATGGCAGCATGACTTTTGTAGCTTCATGTAGCTTCATGTGTACATATGAAACAACAAATAAAATAAGTGCACTAAAAGCTTCTGGTTGTCTTAACACTTTTTATCTTACCCACAAACCCAAGCAATATGTCACTCATCCAGGTCATGGTTGTCCCAAAAGTGTTTTTTTCAAAAGGCAACTGGATTTTGTTTTTTCCTTAAAGACATTTCACTTCTTATCCAAGAAGCTTCTTCAGACAACCCAAGCAATAACAAGGAGGAAAATTAAAGCCGCCTTGTACCATCTCCCTGGGATCCCCAGACCTGTTGGCATGACCAAGTTTTAAGGGACTTCCAAAAAGTTGGCAGAGATGAGGCCAATCTCAGCTTGGGGTGGTGGCGGCAGTGGTAGTGTAGGAATGATGTTCCACAGGGCAAATGACATGGTAGAAAAGGCTTCTCTTCTGGGTCCCATCAATGGATCCCATCAATCTCCTAACAGACAGGACCCACAACATACCTCTTCTGCCAGACTTGATGGTACAGGTAGATATAATCAGGAAGAACTGGTCCCTCAAATGACCCATCTCCTTGCTAGGAAGGTTTTTAAAGAAATGAGGGCAAAAATATTCTTTAAGCTTTGGGAAAACAGATAGTATTAGAAAGAGACTCAAGATGGTTCGTCTCTGACTCAGTGCTTACAACAGGGAGGGAAAAAAGATTTGCAAGTTTTTGTTACTGTGGCTAACTGAATGAAGTATAGTTTCTATTATATTCTATTCTTGTCCTGTTGTTTATCTGTTAGATTGACAATACTCGACAATAATCTAGCACTGTTGCTCCCTACCCACAATTAAATGTAAATTCACTGGGATGATCCTGTGCTGTTGCATCTTTGAAATTATTAAATTTTATTTATTACAGAACTGGGTAAACAAAAACCTGGGTAATTGATGCTCTGATCTGACCTGGTTACTAAAGCATCATTATTACTGTTAATTCTGGCATATAAATCACCCAGAATTGCAAGGTATGAACTATATGTGGAATTAGAAGTTAAATATTTTAATTTTAATAGGACAGTGATAGCATATTGTTCCTAGTGCTTTACTAAAGATATCTCTGCTTTTAAAGCAGTTGAAACAAGAAGTACTAAGTCTTCACTATTTTCATCCTTGATGTCTATTTCTCTTGATGAAGAATTTGATTTAGTAGAAGATATATATATATATATTAATTTATTTTTAGACTTTAAAGCTAGATTTGACTGATTAATTTCTTTTTCCAGTAGTTTGACTAGGTGGACTTCAGACTTCCATAACTGATGTATTGGATTTTGTAAAAATGAGCTACTAAGATACATTTTTTATAAAGATTAAATATACTCTCTTCTATTTATATTGTTTTCAATGTAGCAATTGTTCTTATTGTACAAAATCCCAAAACTTAACCTCATTAATCTTATTTATAATAATTGACAAAATTTGATGATGCCATGTTTGAACAAATGCAATTTCCAATAAAACTAAGATAACATTTCTCTGAATTTGGGGTAATTTATAAAAGCTAATTTGTTAGGAAAAGATTTAGGGTTGCCAGTTTTACTAAACAACATAATAGCAAATTTCTTACATTTACAGTAAGTGGGATTAACCATAATTATATCTTCAGACATTAGAGGAAATGAGGATTGTTCTACTTCAGCAGTCATTTGGCTTGATAAACAATTGACCTTTTCCTTGTGACAGGATTTTGTCATTAAATACATCTATAATGTTAAACAGTGCTAGATTTTAGCTTCTTAGATTATTTATTTACTTTGCAGTTTTTTACAATTCTATTTTTACTGCCCATTTGGACTTTTAAAGTAATTTCTTTGTATCAAAATCATTACGGTTTGAACTTTATTCACTGGAAGTTGCTGAATTGCTTACTAGCATTGGGCATTGTAGAGTTATTTCTCTTCTCTTCTCCATTTGCTTGGGCGTGTGTCTCAACTTTGACCATTGATTGGGCTAATTTATAAAGAATAAATAAAAGCTTTTTGCATTCAATTTAAAAAAAATAAGGAAAGTTCTCCATTCCATTTCATACCTAACTTAATATTAGAATGCTGCTATTGTTCTAAAATAACCAAAACTGAGTGAAGTTTTGCACAGTACTAAAAATATTTGATGAAGATTCATTGTCATAAGCTAAACTCCTTTTATTTGTTGTATGGTCAGCCTCTGCCCAAAGCATGGACTCCCTTATTTTTGACAGAGTTCGTCGACAATGATTGTCAACAAAAATGAGTTCTTTAGCAAGATTGATACCAATTCCTTCAACTTCTTGCTAAAAATTGGGGTAGGCCTAAGAAACTGCCACAAGATATAAATATAACCTCAGTATCCTTGGTCTAATCTTGACTATTCATAGTTTCTTAGGAGATAAAAACATTACTTTCTAGTTATTTGTGTTGTGAAGTACATAACCCAACTTCCTTTGTTAAAGGTTGAATCCAAGTTGTGCAAAGGCTCTGTAAGTAAAAACCATTTTGTATATTAAATTGTAATTGCTCTTTTAACTTTTTCAATACATACTTACAGAACAAAAGGGAGCAAATGCTGAGAGATTTACATTCCTGCAGTTGTTCTTAGTTCCCAGAAGCTTCTTAATCTTTAGGTGGTGTTTTAAAAGAGTATCTTAATATTTATTGCAATGATAATGTTGTTTTCTTAGGTTGGTTAGATCAATATCCTTTAAACACTTCTTTTGACAATATAAATTGTCCAGAACAATAACATCTACAGAAAGCTGAAGTGAAAATGAGGAAGAATTTTCTAATAGTAGAATCAGGTAAATTTTGTACTGGTGAGCTCTCCATTGAATCTGCTCAAACTATCTGTTGGGAATGCTTTAATTGTATTGAGCAGTGGGCTGGACCAAGTAGGTTAAATAATTCCTTCCAACTTTCTAATTCTATAATGATCACCTATTTTTGAAAGGTGTATATTTTAGATGTTTCATTACCACACTGATGATGTTACCTAGTTGGGTTATGAAACATCTACAAGCAAGCAATTGAGCTAAGATGGCATCAAGAACCCTACAGTTCAACCCTGAGCAACATGTACTCTCTTCTTCAATAAGGCATAAATGTCTTTACAAGAAAGTATAAAGTATCTGTCTGAAATTATATTGTACAAGTAGAATCTCTGGTTCCAATGAACAAATTCAACCTAAGTCTGCATTGTGAAACTGTTAAAGTATACAGGTTTTAAAGTTGAGAATGAAACTCAATGTTTTGTCCACTTCTGGTGTGCTAGCAAATTACCCTTCTCTTCACTAATGTTGTTACTTCCATGATTTTTCTTTCAGATTCTTAAACAAATTGAAATGTTTCACTTCATTAAGAACCTCATTATCAGATATTTGCAAACTAGAACATGATAAACAGACTTCAGAAAAATATTAAGATGTCTTGATAGATCTATACTTACAAATATTAGAATTTTGCAAACAATAGTATTCCCTGTGATACTCTGTGGAAGCAAATCTTGGACTTTAAAGAAGGATAGGAAGAATACTGACTTTTTTGAACTTTGATTTGGAGAAGACTCTGGATACTGGTAATCAAATAAATCAAAATGAAATTCTCACTTAAGGCACAAATACCAACTCCAATTATCCTACTTCAGACAGGTTATGTGAAGTATTAGCTCCCTGGAGAAGATTCCAATGCTGGTTAAGGTAGAAGGAAATAAGACGACAAGAAGCAACAAGATGGATGGAATAAATTCCAGTGGCAATGAGAGCACCATTGGAAGACCTGTAAGATCACATTACAGACAGATTGTCATAGACAAAAAAATCTATGTGATTCCTACAAGTCAGCAATGATTTGTGGTCATATTATTAAGGCAAATATTAAGATTCAATATACCTTTGGTCTTTATTTTATTAAACCTTTAAATTCCTCAAAGTGATTTTTCTTATTTAGCTGATTGTCTGCAAAAGAACATACAGTACGTGCATAAACACAGAGAATAATAGTTACAGTATACTAGGACACTTAATTCTCAATGGACATTATTAGACAAAGATTTACACAGTCATATAGGTCAAAAAGCAATACAATTATTTTTAATAGAACAGATACTGGGAGATGATCCTACAAAACAAGAGCCTCCAGTCTTGTTAATTAGTGGAAGTGACACCTTTTCTTCAAAAGGAGTTGCATCAATCTCCACTGATTGCCTCTTTTTAACTGCCATCTTGTTTTAGTCTTGCCACTCAGCCAGCCTTGAATCTGATTCTCCATTTTCCAGAGTCAGTGTCTTTATTTACTGAATCCAATTTTTTAAATAACAAAACCTGCCTCAGACAGCCAACAATCCAATGGCTCCTCTAATCAATGCTGGCAAAGCAAGAAGAGCCTGAGGAATCTATAATAATCTATAATAAAGATTATTGGGGTTGTCTTCTCAGCAGAATTGCTGGTTCAAGTCATCATGAATTGGGTGGTTCTAGAAATTGATAATGTGAGAAACAGAAGAAAACAAAACTTCATTTGCTTTAGAAAATTACCAGAATTATAGTCTGAAAAACTCTTCCTGCTACATTTGCCCTTTAGACTAAAAATTATTTAAATGCAAAATAATTTGGTTCTTTAAAAGTTGATAATTCTCAAAAATAGTTTGCATAAGACTATTTTTATAATAATAATAATAATAATAATAATAATAATAATAATAATAATAATAATAATAATAATAATAATAATAATAATAATAATAATAATAATAATAATAATAATAATAATAATAATAATAATAATAATAAAGTTGGAAGGGACCTTGGAGGTCATCGAGTCCAACCCCCTGTCCAGGCAGGAACCCTAGACCATTTCAGACAAACGGCTGTCCAGTCTCTTCTTAAAAACTTCCAGTGTTGGAGCATTCACCACTTCTGGAGGCAAGTTGTTCCATTGGTTAATTGTTCTAACTGTCAGGAAGTTTCTCCTTAGTTCTAAGTTGCTTCTCTCCTTGATCAGTTTCCACCCGTTGCTTCTTGTCCTGCCTTCAGGCGCCTTGGAGAATAGCTTGACTCCCTCTTCTTTGTGGCAGCCCCTGAGATATTGGAACACTGCTATCATGTCCCCCCTCATCCTTCTGTTCGTTAAACTAG